>NC_083761.1:77375564-77515564 GCF_963514075.1 Conger conger
ACTTCCGTTGCCACATTTTCACTTCTGCAAATTTGTCACTTCCGCGCCATGCAAACTGCGCAGAGGAAACGGCTGGGGTCCGTCGTCTTCTGCAGCCACCACAATTGAGAGGCCAACTCAAGGTCTCTGTCTGTCCGTTCTCTTCTACTCTGGACTTTCTCGTCGTTACCATTTCTATTCATGTTCCTGTAGGGGTTCTGCTGGTTTATGCTCGGTTTTCAACTGTTTTAACTAAGTTTATATTGGGTACTATTTGCCTCCCTTTGTTATAACATTACATTACATTAATGGCATTTGGCAGACGCTCTTATCCAGAGCGACGTACAGTTGATTAGACTAAGCAGGAGACAATCCTCCCCTGGAGCAATGCAGAGCTAAGGGCCTTGCTCAAGGGCCCAACAGCTGTGCGGATCATATTGTGGCTACACCAGGATTAGAACCACCAAACTTTTTATAAGACCTTTCATCTGCTACTGGTTGTGATCTGCTACTGGTTGTGAAGGGGAGACCGGAGACATGGTTGTCACACTTTTTACTCACTTGTGACTCACACAATTTCAACATGTTGTATGAGAGTCAGTTCAATACTCGTGCAACCGTTTAAGTCCCAGGCAATAGTATATATACCATTTATCCTCTTGCGATAATATAAGATAAAGTTAGAAACTCACAAAGACAACCTCTCAGACCTGACAAGATAAATATTGTAGTCACCAAATTTGTAGACGTTTTAAATGTGTATTACATCAAATCAAATATGTTTATTTAGAACACACTGTTTGAATGGAAAAACAAATATTCCAGGTTTTTCACCAACCTTTCATTTTTCTCAATGAAGTAGGGTACTGCTAAGGTAAAAAGCACATGTCTTTGATGGACATAACCAGATAAAATGTACAATGTGTAAGAATAGACATTTGTTTTAGGCTGTAGATTTGACATGCAACTGTGACAACTAACCCCAAGGTAAATGTGCATGGTTGTCACCTCTCTTCAGTTTTAATGCTGATAATTGTTTGAAGATTAATGAATAGCATTGAAGTTGAAATTTTACATTGGCTGCTTAGATAATCGCATGAATAAGTGGTGTAATAAAGTAAAAATGTTCACTAAGTGTGTATATATCTTTCTATTTTATGGTGTTGTTTGTCACTGCCTTTGAATGATCCATGTGTGATGCATCGCCACGCACAAAGTTCCTAACGAAAAAAAGTCACAAAGTAGCAATGAGATCACAAAACAGGTTCTAATATTAGACATAAATGACGCGTAAGACGGAACGGGAAGTAGTGTCAGTTGTCAATTTCAAGCATTAGAAGAATATGTACGACTCAATGAACGAGTGAGCCAAAAGAGCCGTTGAACGAATGAACGAACGAACTATGAGCTGTTGAGCCGTAAGGCGTAACGCTAATGCCGTCAGCAGACATTCAGTGGACCATCTGAATATTTAGTATATCACAGATAATAGTTAGCTAAATCATGTTGTCTTTTAATTTTTTGTTATATAGTCAGCTAGGCTATGCAATAAAAGTGATTAATAAACCACTGCGTATATCGTGTCATTTTATTTTTGTAGGTAGGCTAGTATATTGAAGCGTAGCTATGTGTGGGCTCCAATAGTACCTATATTTCAGGTGTTATCTTAATTGCATTAAAGTTAACATCAATGTCTCATAGCTTACAATTTCTTAAGAAACCTGAAATGAAACTTTGGAAGAAAAAAACGTCTATTAATGCTATTCATAGTCGATGTATTATTTTGGCTACTAAGCAGATGGCTTTTGTGCAGTATCATCCATACTGAAAAGCATAATTAAACAGATGTTCAATGTATTGACCAGCTTCCCTCATAGCAAGTGACGCCGGTACCGACTGACTTCGGGCCAGATCCGATCGCTTACTGTCTGGGTGCAATCCAAAAAAAAATACAAATATTGCGTTAGTTTTATTTTCCTCGGATTAATAGGCTATGCTACACCAGGGCAACAGTGGCGTCGACGACAAATACTGTCTAAAAGCGGGGTAATGATTATGGTAATTTATCCAATTACACACGTTCATACGTTATACTAAATTAATATTATAAGGGGGAATGTTAAATCAATTCCGCAACTAGGCTGGGTGATATTCCGAGGGAGCCACAAGCGGACGGCTTGTTTACGCTGTGAACCAATATTTTAATTCTGCGAACGAACTGGGTAACGTCTGAAACTAATGCGCGTACATTCCGGAAGTACAAGTGAACCAGTGAGCCAAACGAACGAATCTTTTGAACAAACAAAGCCAAAAGATCCGGCTGACCGGCTCACCCTAGGCTGCACTAACCTCAGGCATGCCTGTGTCGTAAGTGTGCTTGTAGTTGTGGAAAATTGAGCAACACAATCAAAAATCAGTGTCACGAACCAAACATGACGCATAACTACATTCGGAAAGGAGAACCAACTGTTTTCTTTTCACGAAATCAGTATTCAGGGACCTTTTGAGGGACAGGTGCTGAGAAGTGGGAAACGGGCAAAACTACCGTGAAAACAAACTTTGTAGCGCTTTAGTGCCGCCTAGTGTACATCTACATCTACAGCATGGGAAACAGTTGCTTCGTGAAAGGTGAGACTGAATGCTGTATAATATTAAGGCATTACATTACATTATTTGGCAGACGCTCTTATCCAGAGCGACGTAAGTTGATTAGACTAAGCAGGAGACAATCCTCCCCTGGAGCAATGCAGGGTTAAGGGCCTTGCTCAAGGGCTCAACGGCTGTGTGGATCTTATTGTGGCTACACCGGGATTAGAACCACTGGCCTTGTGTGTCCTTAACCACTACGCTACAGGCCGCCTCACCATACATTGAACATCTGTTTAATTTGGCATGTTGCATAGCTTACCTTCAAGCATGTGGTTTTGTTTTTGATTACTGTAGGGTTATGACATCTAATCAAAGATTACTTTTTCAGTAATATTACAATTACAAGCCCCGTCCCTCCCCCCCTCAGTCGGCTATGTACTTACACCAGGGGGGTTTACAAACCAAATTAATCTCTCTCTCTCTCTTTCTCTCTCTCTCTCTCTCTCTCTCTCTCTCTCTCTCTCTCTCTCTCTCACACACACACACACACACACACACACACTGAACCCTCTACCACAGGCAAAGCAGTCTATTCTATTCATGAAGGATGTGATTAATTCGGCTGCCTTAGCTTGTTGTATTAGCACGGGTCTGTTCTGTTCACTAATATTGATTTTTTAATTGATTTTTTATTTTAACCGATTTTGGTATAGCTACGTTGTGCCATTTCAGTGTTATGGATACGCTTAAAAATGAACATAAAACATAAGGACTTTTTTGCGCAAAAATAACTCCATTATTTGAACTCCAAAATCCAACAGATCCCGACACAAGACAAATTCGTTATGTCTGTAATTCAGAAGCATGCGTGCCTTTTCTAATTGTACATTTTATTACATTTGAATTTGACCTACATATTCCACATTTTGACGATGAATTGACCATACTTAGAATGGCTAAACAAAATTCAAACTTGACTTGACGAATTGAACGTACACGGACAGGCTCATAGCAACCAGTCTCACTGTCTGTCCAAAGTATAAAGCAAGCACTCAATTTGTGAAATAGTGTCGGATACAGTAAAGCACGGGCGGCCGGAAAGGGGCCAGCTAGCTAGCTCGGCGTACATAAACACAAAACGCCCAGCTATGATAGTTTATTAGGCTAGTCATAAACACCAACAAAGTGAGTTCACTAGACTAGCCAGCTAGCTCCTAGCTACACGATAAAATGGCAGTGACAGTGTTAATGCCAGTTATGCCTAGCTAGCTAGCTGACTGGCTGATAAGGATATTTCTCATTAATATAACACGTGAGAGAACATACAATCTCACTAGGCTAGCAGATAGCTCCTAGCTATCTGTATTGATGGCCTTAAGATTTGACTGAGGAAATGCGTTTCAGATCAGCGTTGAAATAAAAAAGAATGACGCTAACTATACTTTTAAATCATGCATCGTTATGCATGCTAGCTAGCTATAAAAAAGATTGAGTACTCACTTCAAGTTCAACCAAGAAAAAATCGAAATACGACTTTTTTGCCAGTAGATGGCCTCCGTGTATAAGAACTTGGGACAGTTACAGTTAAACAGCTAGTGGGTCGAGCAGATTCTGAGCCGAGGATTTTATTTTTTAAACTAAGGAAACTATTCACAAAAAAACTCTGTTTTAAGTGAAATGTTTGCATTTTCTGAAAGCCTCAAAAGACAGGAAATTAAATTAATCAGCCCTAACATTAACCCCCTATCCTGTGTGTGTGCGTGACACATGATGTTCCCCAGGCTGGCACTGACCCACCACGTTGACAGCCAGCTCGTCCCGTAACACGTGCGATTCCAAACGTCCCTGTGTGCCAAATATCCTCTGATGTGCAGCTTTGAATCAATGGAATAAACGGTGCCACATTGGTATGTGCAGAGCCGGGAAGGGGGGAGGGGGGTGGAATTCTGGGAAAATGTTTCGGAGACAGTGGGGCCACGGGATAGCGTTTCACAATCACGGGCATTCTGGGGGCCGGTGGATACGTATGACACACAGTGCATTATTTTAGCAGACACCCTTACCCAGGGGGGCTCAAAGCCTGGTTTATAGGACTAACAGCAACCAGATCTCAGTGATGTCATTCCCAGACCAGCGAGTGTACATGAAGTATCACTAAAGCATAAGTGCATGCTAACTAGTGCACGCTAACCCAGAACCACAGAATAAACCCTGAACAAATAGCTGAATAGCTGATATGCTATGTGAAGAAACGTATTTCATGTGTATTTGACGTAACCCTGAGGTGAACTGTGTAATTCCCAAAGCAGCTGTTCCTTCCCTTGAGCCAAAAAAACCTGAGCCCCTCTGTGCCCGCCCTCAATGCCCTGTAAGGCAGGATCCTCCCTGTGCATTCCTGATTATAGAGCCCTTGCTTCTGCACCAACAGGAAGTGCATTGTTCATAAAAAAATATATATGAAAAAAAAAAAAAAACTGAATTACAGAGGGGCCTGACGTGAAGCTCATGGAATGAAACGAGTGTGGACTGGAAAGTTCCCTGCCTGGGGTTTCCCAGGGGTGCGTCCCAATACTCAAATAAATACATTCTCCTTTCCTTCACTCGTCTCCTCCCCTCTGTTGCAGAGGGGTGGAGCCTATAAGCAGGGATGCCCAAATATGGTCCTCAAGGCCAGTAGACGGCTGCCTTTCATTTCTACCCATTGGTTAATCTGATCGATTAATGCCTCTGATTGGCCAAAGATTGAACTCACCTGGGGGTCAGTTTCACAGACACAGTTTAGGCCTAGACTGAGCGATTCAACATACTATGCTTATTCTGTGTGTGTGAAAGCAGTCCCTGGTGTTCCTTGTTTAAATCTGTCCTGATTAGAGGGGAATGATAAAAACCTGCAGTACTCCCGAGTATCCCGGCTCGAAAGCTCCTGATTTGCCCTGGAATCAGGGAATTAGTGTGCAACAGAGACGTAAACGCCAGATTCATGAAGTAATAGTCCTCCCCATTATTTTGTTCCAATCACCTGGATTAGCACAATTCTTTAGCGCGGAGGTAGATCTAATGAGCGAAATCAGCTCAAGGGTGGAAGAAAAACAGCAGGATGTCTTGTTTCTGAACTGTGGATTTTTCACCTGGGGTACTGAGAGACGAGGGTTTGAATTCTGTTTAGACTGTAAAAGTTTCCTTGAGAGGACATTGTGAAAAGTGTGGTAATCAGGTAAGGGAACTGAAAATGCTGTCATGATTCAGTATGAGGCATGCACACACACAAACGCACGCAAGTAGTCAGAAACAGACACACTCCACACACATATCCGCACACAGTAAAATACACACAAACTGCACTGCGGGCTATGTACAGCAGGGTCATAAAATACACAGCAAAATCTTTGTGTTTACTGGACAGCTTGGCATTATTAGAGCTCATATTAAGAGCTCTTTCCTGTACTGCTCCCACCATACCCTCTGCTCCATGGTGTAGGCAGGAAACAAACAGATGTGTTGTTGTGTTGGTTACAAGTTGTTAAGTGCCCCCTGTTTGCTGCCCTCAAGGCATGCTCCTGCACCAACTTCTGTAGAACATGCAAATGCGCTGAAAATGTTCATGACAAAAATGGATTTCCCTAAAGGCTTATTTTATTATAAAACTGCACAAAAGGCATTAATTCATTGCTGCATACAGTCACCACACACACACACACACACACACACACACACACACACACCACACACACCACAACTCATTCCCTGAGAGTATGGTGTAGAACATTGAGGGATATTTTTAATACCTAAAATTGAATCTGGAGAGTTGGATGGACAGTGCATTTGTCTAGGTTTGTGTGTGTGTGTGTGTGTGTGTCTGTGCGTGTGTGGTCATCCAAGTTCTCCCACACAAACCTTTCCTGGCCAAACTCCCCTTCTTTACTTTTTCATAATTTCTCATGCTCCTTTATTTTAGTAGAAAAAAACAGAATAAACAGATTTCTTTTTTTATTGTACCTTATGAAGATCAGCATCTATGGCTCTGACCTCATTAATAGAAACAGGCGGCATACATCAATCACATGCTAGGGGCATCACATACATTGATAGCATATATTGTACATAAATACCGTATTATATGTGTGTAGAAAAACACAAGTAAACACTGTTTGACAGAGTTCAGATGAGCACAGTAACCCGAGTGTCACCTGCCAATACTGCAAACCTTCTTTAAGGGTGTGGCCTTGCATGTCTGGGTGGGATTTGTACTACTAACCAAACCGCCTACATGTTCACTGCTGATAGATTGTCTCTGCTGGTTAAAGCAGTTGTTCCCAAAGTGGGGAGTGTGCTCCCTCCACACTGCTCAGTGAAGTGGCCTTATTCTATAAGGCATATCTAATGTACAATGAGCTGAGCAAGAGGCACATTGCATTAAAAATTGGTAGCACTAATTGAATTATATGAGATAATGCATAACCTGCATAATGGTGTCATTATCATGACATGGTCATGCATTCCCATGCTGTCCAGACTGGTTACGACAAGTCTTACGTCAGGATTATGTAGGCGTTATGGCATACAGTATCGATCTTATAAAGCTTCAGCATAGCTATTATGTGCCAGCGGTCTAATGCCTCATTATGATGTGGGCCTTGGTTAAGTGTTTTATTTAGTCCTGCAGGGCAGACTGCATGTATATTTCTCTCTTGGACGCTTCCCAATATAAGGCTTTTGTAAGAGCTTTTCGGCCTGTGGGAGCTGTAACGGAGGATTCTGCGAGATATGGGGCCAGATTAATGTGCAGAGGGAGGCTTCAGTGCCACAGTCTGGATTTGTGTTATGCTGAACAAAAACCAGGGCTGTCAACCAGTAATCTTTTTTTAAACACAATCTCATTTTCTTACTTGGGCTGTGGTCATCCCAGTAAGTGCAGACCAAGGACCAGATCTCCTATCTACCATCCCGCAAGTAGCCACTGTAATTAACAATTGTAATTAAAATGGATCGCATGAGTTAACATTTAAACTTTAAACCCCCCCACCCTCACCCCTGACATCCAAATATACATGTCAGGTAACAATGACCTCACACACTACGCCCCCACCAGCACAAAACATGGCAACACTTTTACAATGTTGCTGTAAAATAGCAATGCTGTACGGGTCACCTGATGCTTATTATTTGGGGGAAGACACTGTAAAGACATTTGCAACCTGATAGAGAAGCAAGAAGTTTTTCACATTCAACAACCAAAAGAAATGTAAAATAAACAACAAGTTTTAAATACGGTCACTTGGCTAGCTGGGATAATATTCATAGTCTGTCAAACTTTAATATTTTACATTCACATATCATGCAAATAGTGTGAGAAATAAAAGGACATTTCCCCCACCCCAGCAACATGGCACAATGTTACAGGAACATTACCACAACGCTTACGCAATGCTTCCTTCTCGTTCTCATTTCCATTTGCTGGAAGGTGTCTCTGGCAGGCGATATCAACTGTGTAAATGTTACACAGTCACACCGCCTGATCCAAGGCCTCAGTGTCCTTCAGCTGACACTAACAAACACTGCAGTTGAGACTACTACCCAAAATGGACCTGTTTTTCCATCCTTGTATGGAGTCATCTTGTAAGTACCTGACCCATTTAAAGGTTCTGCTTTTCCCACAGGACAATTTAATGTATAAGGAGCATACACACAAACACACACAGACACAGACAAATTCATGGAAAGACCCACTACGGACACACTCTTTTACAACACACACAAACCAGCACATACACAAACACACACACAAAAAGAATTTTGAATACACTGTAAGTGGAGCATCTTTCTGTTGATACTGAGTCATGAATAGGTTTTGGGGTACTGAGATTCTCTCTGTCCTGTTCTGGGACCCTCGGACCCAGAGAGCTCATGTAACCCCAACCTGCCACCAGGTACACCGAGGTCGGTATATTCCTCAGTAACAGATTAACAAAATGGACCTGGCGGAGCCTATAACAAGGGGGATGAGTCAGCAGTCATGTGACCTCTGTTCCAGCCAAAGCGTCTGCTGTTGAGGGTATCTTGTAAGGGGGGAGGTAAGATCAGCGTTCAGGGTTCAGTTTTCTTCAGCTCTTACCTCCCACTACTAATATTCCTTTAATCTCACCTCCTCCCCCGCAGTCAGACAGAGGTGGTACATTCCTTCATAATGCATAATGGTGGTCTCCCGGCACTAGCACCGGTCGGTGCCTTCAGGACTGACCTCTTAAGTTCCTTTCCCTGACAGCCACCCTCCCCCTCCCACCCACACTCGCCACAGTCAGCCAGAGGTCGTACATCCCTCCACAGTAAGTGTTCTGTTGCTCGCCCCACCCGACAGAGTGTGCTGTTGCTAACCCCCTAAAGTCAGACGAAGGTGCTACACCCCTGCATTAAGGGAGTGTTCTGTTGCTAATCCCCCTGAAGTCAGACGCAGGTGGTGCACTCTTGCATTATGGGGGTGTGCTGTTGCTAACCCCCCCTAAAGTCAGACACAGGTGGTACACTCCTGCATTATGGGAGTGTTCTGTTGCTAACCCCCATGAAGTCAGACACAGGTGGTACACTCCTGTACGATGGGGGTGTTCTGTTTCTCGTCCCCCCCTAAAGTCAGACGCAGGTGGTACACTCTTGCATTATGGGAGTGTTCTGTTGCTAACCCCCCCTAAAGTCAGAAGCAGGTGGTACACTCCTGCATTATGGGAGTGTTCTGTTGCTAACCCCCCTGAAGTCAGACACAGGTGGTACACTCCTGCATTATGGGAGTGTTCTGTTGCTAACCCCCCTGAAGTCAGACACAGGTGGTACACTCCTGTACGATGGGGGTGTTCTGTTTCTCGTCCCCCCCTAAAGTCAGAGGCAGGTGGTACACTCCTGCATTATGGGAGTGTTCTGTTGCTAGCCCCCCCTAAAGTTAGACACAGGTGGTACACTCCTGCATTATGGGGGTGTGCTGTTGCTAACCCCCCCCTAAAGTCAGACGCAGGTGGTACACTCCTGCATTATGAGAGTGTTCTGTTGCTAACCCCCCCTAAAGTCAGACGCAGGTGGTACACTCCTGCATTATGGGGGTGTGCTGTTGCTAACCCCCCTAAAGTCAGACACAGGTGGTACACTCCTGCATTATGGGAGTGTTCTGTTGCTAGCCCCCCTGAAGTCAGACGCAGGTGGTACACTCCTGCATTATGGGAGTGTTCTGTTGCTAACCCCCCTGAAGTCAGACGCAGGTGGTACACTCCTGTACGACGGGGGTGTTCTGTTTCTCGTCCCCCCCCTAAAATCAGACGCAGGTGGTACACTCCTGCATTATGGGAGTGTTCTGTTGCTCGTCCCTGTCGGAGCAGTGGTGGTGCTGGTGGTGCTCCAGGGAGCTGGAGCTCTTGAGCGGGACGGCGCACCTGTGGGTGGGCCGCCCCCCCTTGAAGAGGACCCCCCAGCAGCAGAGCACCCTCAGGAACTCCCGCCGCATGTCGCGGCTCCTCAGCGTGTAGATGAGCGGGTTGAGCGCGGAGTTCAGCGTGGCCAGGCCGAAGAAGATGTTGGCGCGGGCGAGGACGGGGCAGGAGGACATGCGGCAGGACGTGTCCAGCAGCAGCACGGTGAAGGCCGGCAGCCAGCAGGCGATGAACACGCCCAGCACGATGGTGACGGTCTTCAGCAGGGCGTACGCGGGCGAGCAGGCCGCCTCCCGGTGGCTGGAGCGCACGATCAGGTAGATGCGCACGTAGAGGACCACGATGGCGAGCAGGATGACGCTGAAGACCGTGACCACGAAGAGGATGTAGCGCTTGGAGTAAAGCGGGAGCACGGCGGAACACGCCGGAAGGCTGCCGACGCAGTTCCAGCCCAGGATGGGCAGCCCGCCCAGGAGCACGGAGGTGGCCCAGCAGGCTCCGATCAGCAGGAAGACCCGGCAGCCCCCGCTGGAGCCATACACCTTCACCTGCGTGATGGCCACGTAGCGCTCGATGGCGATGGCCAGCAGGCTGAAGACGGAGGCGGCCAGCGCGATGAAGACCGTGCCCTCGCGAACGAACCACTCCACGGGCACCAGCTGGAACGTCCGGGGGCCCGACAGTAGGACGTTGGCAATGTAGGCGGAGCCAGCGAGCAGGTCGGAGAAGGCCAGGTTGCCGATGAAGAAGAACATGGCGGTGTGGAACTTCTTGTTGCGGCAGACGGCCACCAGCACCAGGATGTTCTCCAGGATAATGACGCTGCAGACGACCAGGAGGACCAGGGAGAAGGTGCTCAGGCCGGCCCTGCCGCGCATGCGCTCCTCCAGCTGCTCCTGGCTCATCTCCTTGGCGTAGCGGTAGTGCACCTGGATGACGGACATGTTGTAGTAGTCCCGGAACATGGTTTCCGAGGCGACGACACGACAGACTGCAGCGCTGGGACAAATGTTCATTCTCCTCAAGTGTGTGCGTGGGGGGCGGCGGGGGGGGGGGGGGTTGTGGAGGTGGGGGTGGAGGTGGGGGTGGAGGCGGGGCCGGGGGCGGGGGTCAGAGTGTATGCAGAGCTTCAATGACTTCCCCCCTTCCAGCCACAGCTGCCCAGGAAGTCCAGATGAGGTCACCTGTGGAGAAAAGAAAAAGAGATGTTGTTACGTAACACACAAAAAATACATTTCGTGAAAAACTACACCCAAGGGAGACTGAAAGCAAGCCTGTGTACAAACCCACAGTTTCAATTATCTTAGCACACCACAATAGCGACCACAGCATAAAAGCACAGCAAATGCTGCTACTCAAGAAACAAAAGAAAAATACACAGAGAGCACAAGGCAAATACAGGAAATAGGGCCCAAAAAACACAGCTCTAACACAGCAAATGGCCCCCCACGGACACAGTGCTAACACAGCAAACGATACCCACAAGCCCAATGCTAACACAACAAATGGCCCCCACAAGCACAGTGCTAGCACAGCAAACAGCACCACACACCCAGCACTAACACAGAGACAGACACACAATGCTAAAACAGTCTGCTAGCTCATAAAGTTACTGGGAGAAATGAGCAACGGCCAACACTGCTGAATGTGCTTGACTAAACACTTAAACCTCAATGGAGCAACACCCAAAATGCCTTGCCCAGAATCCAGTATTAGCCAGTTATTCATGTGAGTGCTGACAGCAGTTTGTTCAAGGCTGTGGTTCACTTCTCACAAAGGGAATCAGCGTAACAGCAACAGAATACCAGTGGCCAGAAAAAAAAGCTTCATGCTGACCACTGCTCAATCCATATTGCTGCACTGATCACTGATCCACACTGCTGCTCCACACTGCTGCTCTTACCACTGCTCCATCCACACTACTATTCCGACTACTGCTCCATGCTGTTGCTCTCATCGCTGGTCCACACTGCTGCTCTGACCAATTTTGCATCCATACTGATGCTCTGACCACTGCTCCACAAAACTGCTCTGATCACTGCTCCACACTGCTACTCTGCCCACTGCACCACACTGCTGCTCTTACCACTGCTCCACACTGCTGCTGCTCTGACCACTGCTCCAACCGCTGCTCTTATCACTGCTCCACACCACTGCTCCACACTGCTGCTCTGACCACTGCTCCACGCTGCTGCTCTTACCACTTCTCCACACTGCTGCTCTGAGCACCGCTCCACACGACTGCACCACACAGCTGCCTTGACCAAGACACCACAAAGCTGCGCATTCTGCTCCAAACATGCACACACGCACACACACACACACGCACACACACACACACACACACACACACAGCAGAACCCAGACCAGAACACAGACCAGTGCACAGCACAGCTGTTTTTTTCTTCTTCTTCTTCTTTTTTTTTTTTGGTGCCAGTTATGATGTCAGAACCATTTCCTGCTGCAGGAATGGAGAACAATGGCTTCTTTCTCTGTCGTGCGGCTGCCCTTTTCCCTGGATGTGTCCATGTGGGAGTCATTCTCTCGGCAGACTGCAGACATTATTAACATTATATCACTGTCAAATTTATTACTGCGCGTGACATCATCGCACGAACCGCACCCCGCCCCTCCGAGCGCCGTTTCCAAAAGGGCCACTGTTCGCGACACGGACACTGATAGCGCTTCCCTCCCGGGGCGACCGCTATTAGAGAAGGTCTGGTCACAAGCCACGTAATGCGGCAGTGCTACTGTATTTTTATCCCAGTAGCCTCACCCTTTTTGTTCTGTGTGGTCACCTCTACCCCTGCCGAATCCACACCCGCACAATGAAACTGTCTCTTTTTTTTTTTTTCGTCTTGCCGGCGCAAAGACGTGAGCTCTGACGTCGGTCCATGTCACCTTTGATCTCTTCTCAGCTCCACCGCCGGCCGCACGCGTTCAGCATTGTTCAGATTTCTCCCCCGTAACCTTTCAGCGGGCGGGCGAAATCAATAGAGACCGGGGTTACACTTAAATAGGCGTCGTAGAAACGGACTAGCCTAGTGCTAAACGGCGAGGGAGAGAGCGGACGTCGGCTATGAATCACTGACATGCATTAAAAATTAATCCCCCGCTTTAATGGAGCCATAAGATATCTAAATGGGCCCCATTAATCGTGCGATTTCGACTGCGTCGACTTCACGTCCATTATGCGAGCCGTACAAATTTGCGATCCGGTAAGTGTAGAGGGACACATAAATCCCAGGAAGAGAAATGAGTGCCGCCGGGGGGAGCGTTTCTGTCCATAGATCTGTCCGGCGTCGCATAAGCAGTGGCGATTTAAACCGGCCCGGCGACGCCTGACCCAAACATCAACCCCATTCGTTTGCCGTATCGGCTCCAGACACGACTGCTGGGAGGACTCCCCAGACGGCCGAAAGAACGCGACAGTGAAAACACGCCGTTTCGGCGGCGAGCTCTGCGAAGAAAGAGGGCCCCCGGTTCCGACAGGCCCCCCCCGTCCTCCCTCCAAAGCCAACTCGCTGCAGGCAGGCGAGGAGCATGGCATGGCCAAGGCGCCACATCATACAGACGAGCTGCGCTAACCGGGCTGCGCTAGCTGAAGTAGCCATTTACGCAAACTACGCTTGAATTTATACACTATTTTCATACATCATACACTATTTTTAATGGACTGTTCTTTGAACTGCGTTACAGGCACATGACAATCACGCAGCAGAAGCTCTTACCCAGAGCGATGTACTAACACCCATAAAAAGTAACAGTACAATTGCCATTTTTTTTACAAGGCAAGGGCATCCGACAAGAATCCTTGATTCTTTTTTTCCAGTTTTTAACGCAACACAGGACCACTAACGGTGGGTCTAGAGTTAGAAGTGGGGTTTCCAATTTACACATTGTGTACACAAAAATTGCAGGCTCATCTGAAGGAGCTCACTGCTGTAGCCTAGTAGGCTAGTTGGCGCCTCTCTGAAGGGCGTCTAGTGGGCTACGTGGCTGCACCTGGTTTACGGCTATGAGTCTAACTGCTGCCACAGAAATGTGTTCTTCATCACTTTGATGGGTCGCCTTAAGTGCTGTTTTACTCTTGTCCCGTCTCTTGCTGCGGCTGACTGAGGAAAAGGAAGGTGCCCTTCTTGAACCGGCTTGCCTTTTAGAGAGAGACTAGATAATCCCTACCATATCTCACCGTATATTAACCCTTGTGTTGTCTTAAGGGTCAA
Source organism: Conger conger (assembly GCF_963514075.1). Taxonomy (NCBI): domain Eukaryota; kingdom Metazoa; phylum Chordata; class Actinopteri; order Anguilliformes; family Congridae; genus Conger; species Conger conger. The sequence goes on from NC_083761.1 coordinate 77,389,768, forward strand.
AAATGTCCCGCCACTACGTTTAATAGCAGAGAAAACCCCTTAAATGATATTTTTTGAACTTGAAATTTGATGACAAAGCTTGTGATGAGTGACAGGTTGTTTCTAGATTTGGGGTTTAAAATTCAATTAAGCTTCTTTATTTTAGGGGTTTAATGAAGGCGAGTCATTTTTTACCCGTAGGACAACGGAAGTATACAGAATGTTCAGACTAGATAAGGGTTAAGAGATCAGCCCTGTATCTGACTGCACGATAAGCCCATTACATCTCGCTCCATTAAGGGATAAACCCAAACGCATCGCCACTTTAAGTGATCAGCCCTTCCCCCTATGGGGGGCGACATGGCTCAGGCCGTAAGAGCAGTTGTCTGGCAGTTGGAGGGTTGCCGGTTCTATCCCCCGCCCGGGGTGTGTCGAAGTGTCCCTGAGCAAGACACCTAACCCCTAAATACTCCTGACGAGCTGGTCGGCGCCTTGCATGGCAGCCAATCACCGTCGGTGTGTGAGTGTGCGTATGAATGGGTGAATGAGAAGCATCAATTGTACAGCGCTTTGGATAAAGGCGCTATAAAAATTCCAACCATTTACCATTTACCCCCTGACATCCCAGGGTCTCGCTGCACAAAGCGATCAGCCTTCTGTCTCATTATGCAGTGGATACTCAGAGCTGTGAGTGAATAATCACTTTGTGAAATCATGTGCTTCCGTTTTCCATGACGGGGAACATCACACAATCTGAAATAAAGGTGGAATTTGAGCCTACCTGTACTGCACGTAGACATGTCCAGTCATTGTGATATGGTTTAAATGGGCAAAATAGTGTCTTTACAACAAGCTCTTAAAAGCATCATCTGGCCTGTACTGCAGACCTCAATGTGGACAAGGAAGATCAGGGCTGTCTGTGTGAGACACCCAACTTCACCAAAGTTTCCATCAAAGACAATGACGATGTTGTTTTCAAGAGGAAGATGATTATTTGATTATTTCAACTGGGAGTATCCTCCCACAGGGAAGATGGAATGAGTCAGTTTCTGTAACAATAAGGCTAATCACAGATTTCCCATTTGGGACAGGAGACCTTCAAGGAAAGCAGGTCATTCGTTGCCATGGACTTGATTTTCACTGAAATACACCCTTTTTCCTATAATAACAAGAAAGAATCCATCAATCAAGAACAATTGATTAAATGTGGGACACAATCCTGTGTCCGCAAAACACGAAATAGAAGTACGGCTTTTCCTAAACGTGTATTTAAAATAAATCACAAATGGCCACAGGCTGCAGCTCTGACACGCTGTGGAAACTGGCCCAGAAAGCATCGTTACAATGTTGTCATAAAGGTTCAGCTGTGGCTTCCACACATAACAACTTCCACCCCGCAAATCCACAGAGTTATGTTTTCCCAAAGTCAAGACTGCACGTCGTACAAACCGACATCCGCGTTCCACGCTAGCCTTTCTGCGTTGTCACTTTGGGCAGGTGCGCTGACCTCGCTGTCGTAGCTCTCGGTTCTGACTGGCTACGTCACAGCTAAGGGCGATCCTCGAATTCGGCTTTTCGCTCAGAGACGGGACGTTGGGAACGCACAAAACATCCCCGCCGTGTTTACCGGGGACTTCTGGGCCAGCTGTATTACCACAGGAGGGAATGCCACCCGTTTGACCCAGGGAACCGAACAGCCTTACAGAATGTGCGTTTTCCTCTCTCGAAAAGTAACAAGGATTTTCTGTTGATGATTTGCTGAGATCGTTTTGCGCCGTTTTGCACGTTCGCAATATTAGCTTATGTTGCAGTGTCCCTGAGCAAGATGATTGAATTTGAGCACCTTCCTATTTGACTGTGATCTTTTGCGTTCGTTATGATTTTGAAGCTGTTTTAGCATTACAGTATGTTCCACTGAAATCCCCACATACCTGACCATCAGTACTTCTGAGTGATGTATATGACTGATCTATTGAAGATCTCAGCTGTGATATTTCTCAAATAGCCTGTGACTTATTGATCTTCCCTGGTAGCAATGCTGTGTTTAACAGGAATGTCAGCAGGAACATTATTGATTTTTATGTTTAAAAGCATAAATTCCCAGAAGGCAGATCAATAGATTCCTTCGGCCCTTGTACATGTGCAGGCTGCCTGATACTTGTGTGACACGTGTGTGTGTGCGTGTGTCTGTGTGTGCATGTATGTGTGTGTGTGTGTGTGGTGCCTGTGGACTTGTATACTCTGTATATACAGTTTCTAGTCCATTACTCTTTCTCTGTGTTTGACTATTCCAGGGGAAATCTATAACATTAAACATCATCCATATCTCCGATGATCTGAATATATGCTTCTAGGCCTGTAACAGGTTATATAAGCATCCATCCATCCATCCATTATCTGAACCCGCTTATCCTGAACAGGGTCGCAGGGGGGCTGGAGCCTATCGGAGCATACATTGGGCGAAAGGCAGGAATACACCCTGGGCAGGTCGCCAGTCCATCGCAGGGCACACACACCAGTCACTCACACACTCATACCTATGGGCAATTTAGACTCCCCAATCAGCCTAACGTGCATGTCTTTGGACTGTACCCGGAGGAAACCCACGCAAACACGGGGAGAACATGCAAACTCCGCACAGAGAGGCCCCAGCCGACGGGGATTCGAACCCAGGACCTCCTTGCTGTGAGGCGGCAGTGCTACCCACTGCACCATCCGTGCCGCCCCTATATAAGCATACATTATGTAATAATTTAAATATGGCGATAATACAGATTCACATAATTAGGGAATTTGACCAGGAGGACACCAGGGTTAACCCCCATACTCTGACCCTAACTTTTAGCGGACCCTCTGAGATCTCCACTGATCACCAGTGGCACCTGAGCACCTCCTATACCACAGCATAGCAGTATGACACCACAATGCTCCCTCATTAGCTGAAAACATGTCATCCAGCTGGGTTTCCCTGAGGGGGGGGGGGGCTCTCCAGCTGCCCATTTATTCCCCTTGATGACAACTGGTACCCCATGGGCGTGGCACATAGTTACAGCAACCGGAGTAAGCCTGGCTCACACATGCACATGTACCACATAATGCAGGGTGCTATACCTTTTGATCTGGGAGATAAATTGAAGAGAACATATTTTTTTAGCAAGAGGAAAAAAAATTTCTCATATAATGGGGCTCACCAACTAAAGCATATCATATCCAGGCCTGTGCTTAGGGACAGCTCTTGTGAAAACAGTGAGGGATTGCAAGAGGGATTTTCTATTAGATAAACCTGTTTATCTAAGGTCTGTAAGTCTGAGAAAAGTTTAAAAAATGACTGTAGGATCCCTGTCAAGAGTTTAAAAATAATGTTGGAGATGGCTGAGATGGCTTCCGTACACATTCGCTTTCTAACGTGAGTTCAGTGGGTGGTTTACGAATACCATACTGTTCACAGTAACACCCATATAAATGCAATATGGCTGACTGATATGATATAGGCTGTCATTTCCGCGACGGTGTGGTACAAGCGAGCCTCCACTCTGACCTGTGTGCCTTCCGTTTCCACCTTAAAACGTACAGTCTCTTCCTGAGATACCTTCTGAATGTTTTCATTCTTGTTCCCTGTACCTCTACAGGAAAGTTTGGATATTTTTATATTTTTCAGATTATACAGGCCCTGTCCAAATCTTTCCCTCTCACCCAACACATTCCCTCTTCCGTCCCCCGTCCCCCCCCCCGCCCTTAGCAGGCAGGACAAGGAGGAGCATAAAATGTTGAACAGTACCTTCCCCAAAGCCATTAGCCACTATAATTCAGCTCTCAACTCTAAAAATGGTCTGCATTTCTAAGCGGTCTGTTTTTCAATGATCCTGTGCTGCTTGGGTATTTGTGATGTTGTACACTCAGTAAGCACTTTATTAGGTAGACCAATACATTAGCTTGTATACATATTTAATCAGCCAATCATGTGGCAGAACTAAATGCATCCAACATGTAGATATGGCCAAGAGGTTCAGCTGTTTCTCAGACCAAATGTCAGAATGTGGACGAAATGTGATCTAAGTGACTTTGACTATGGAATGATTGTTGGTGGCAGAGAGGGTGGTTTGAGTATCTCCTGGGATTTTCACACACACAGAAAAACAAAAAACAGCAGCAGTTCTGCGGGCAAAAACGCCTTGTTAATGAGAGAGGTCAGAGGAGACGGGCCAGACTGGTCAAAGCTGACCAGTGATGCAAATAACCATACATTACAACAGTGGTTTGCAGAAGAGCATCTCTGAACACACAATGTGTCAAACCCCTAAGTGGATAGGCTACAGCAGCAAAAGACCAACAAGTCTAAAAAATAAGTCTAATAAAAACCTAATAGTTTGAGTGTATATTGTTTTTTTTTCAGCTGCACTGAGACAAATTCCAATCAATTCTGTGTTGACATGGCAATGAAGTACTGAGCTTTTAGTATTGAACTTGATCCTTCTGAGCTCGTCATCCTCTGGGGGTCTGAGTGATAGATAACGGCCCCTTCCCAGCCCTGCTCCCAGCAGGCCAGGCTCCACCTCCACCCTCATCCCAATGGCAAATTACAGCCCAATATTTCTAATCAACTCAATATTTCCATCCAAAACTAAAAAACGTCCGCCTTTTGCACACATGCCTTGAGGTATGCACCTTGAAGGTGGGACATGCATACACTACAACAAAGTATACTCACCAAGCACTTTATTAGAACATTTTTACTTTATTACACCTACTTGTTCATGCGATTATCTAATCAGCCAATTGTGTGGCAGCAGTACAATGCATACAATCATGTATATACGGGTCAGGAGCTTCAGTTAATGTTCATATCAACCATCAGAATGGGGAAAAAATTTGATCTAAGCAACTTTGACTTTGACCGTGGAATGATTGTTGGTGGCAGACTCAGGGTGGTTTGAGTAGCTCATAAACTGCTGATCTCCTGGGATTTTCACACACACTAGTCTCTACACACTAGAGTGTGCAAAGTATGGTGCAAAAAAAAAAAAAATGCAATGGGCAGCAGTTCTGCAGACAGAAACGCCTTGTTAATGAGAGACGTCAGAGGAGAATGGCCAGACCGGTCAAAGCTGACAGGAAGGTGACAGCAACGCAAATAACCACACATTACAACAGCGGTATGCAGAAGAGCATCTCTGAACACACAACGCATCATAACATAAGTGGATAGGCTACATCAGTAGAAGTCTAACAAATAATTCTAATAAATATCTAATAAAGTGCTCACTGAGTGTATACATGCATACCTACAAAGTCTAACTAACTGCACAGTTGAACGATCTCTAGCTCTTATGGTACCATGAAAAAAAAAAAATTAAAGTACCTTTAAAAATACCTAATTATAAATGGGCATTCCCATTGCCTGATAAGCACAAAGCCCAGATATTAGAAACCATTGGTTATCATGGAGTTGTGTCCTTGCTTGTCGTGTTTTCTCAGGAAGTTAGTTTGAAAGTGGAGATAATAGCTACTGTGCCAATATCACAATGCCAGCAAACAGAGGCACTTGCCTGTTAAACTGTCACTCCTGGCCACCAAGCCAGTAGGTACAATAATTACTGCTTGTTTCATATGGCGTTGAAACAAAAGTTGGGTCCGTTTGTAGTAGAAACGCGTTCAGACAACTGCCTGTAATTTAGTTTTATTCGTTGACTGAAACAAAGAGTGCAGTATAAACAGAATTTATGAGGCATTACAGCTGCAACAATGTCGTTAACGGGGGGAACTTCCTCTGTACGTTGTGCGCAGGAAATGTATCCTGTATATAACAAGATAATGACAACATGTAATATTCTAACATCGAGGACCTACAGCATCGAAAACATGCCATGCCCTTTAAATTGTACCATACGACTGATGGACACTGCGCTACAAAGCAGATTGAGCTGATTTCGAAGTGACAGCTGCCATTCAGTGTGGCCGTGCGTATTGCCTCGTTTCCCCCCTCGAGGAAATGACCCGCGTTATATCCGCTGAAAGGCTTCGGGTCAAAATCTCAGCTCTCTACACACTTTTATCAGCTGGAGGCAACTTTATCGTGCTTTCCAAAACCACTAGGTTATCGGGGGGGGGGGGGGAGAAAGCGCGATAGGCTAAACGGAGGTATTGTCACGCAAGGTGACCAATATTTAAACTTCATCATAAAGCAAAAAAAGTTATTGGGATTGATCATTTTGATAATGACAACAACAACTATCTCGCAGTAATGTATTTTCACTTACCCCATATTCGTATCCCGACGTGGAGAATCAGTTTTTACAGTTTGCATTTGATTTCAAATGTATGTTTTATATTTAAGGTAATATTCTGTGACTTCACTCCGCAAAACACTGATAGGCTACTGATAAAAAAAGATTAACACTCAGTCAAAATCACGAAAACTTCTACAAGCCATCTACTAAACTATTTCTTATGTCGCCATAGCTCACTTATGTAGGGGTACAGTTTCCTTCTAAATCAGAACGCTGAGGTTTGAAGCAAGGGGTACACCGTCCCAATTGCAAGAATAATGGAAGACAATGTGCAGAACGTGTGGAACATCTGCTGCGCTGCTTTGTGACAGATTCCAAGATGGAGCGATTGTAGCCTAGCCCTCGTCGCGCCGATAAGGACTCATTGGTTTCCCGTTCTCGTGATGCCGGGACGGATATTCCATCAGAATAAAGCTTGATTCCGAAAAAAAGAGAATAACTCTCTGGTTCTCCGTCTTCCTTTGTTTGTGGAAACAGATGGAAAACGTTCAGGGCTAAAATGGACCCTTCTACTGAAGTTCTTTTTTTATTTCTCTCCTCCAGCTACAAATGAGGTCCAGATGTTTTCTTTCCCCCCACCCACCTCCTCACTTCCTCCTCAATTTTTTTGCGCTCTCTAGTTGCGAGCCCCGTATTCGAAAGCATACTGTATTCCCTGGACACCAGCTGCACTACTGCTTGGACACATACGCGCATGCCCGCACGCACGCCCGCCCGCCCGCCCACGGTGCAGTCAGCGTGGCGTTTTCCCACACAGTATAGTTCCCATCGTTTTTTTTCCAGTTTTTTTTTTTTGAGAAAAGGGCGATGACTGGTAAACTACGATCATATGCGCGAACTAAAAATTATATATTCGTGGCTAATGTTTATGGATCACCAGTATTGTCCTTGGTATTGTCGAAAAGGTTAAATTGGAAATTGTATTAAAAAAAAAAAAGTAGGCTACAGTTTTTTTCCAGTCACTCAGTGATTTAACAACGATGAGGTGATATTAGTTACGCACGAAATGCGCATAATTAGTTTTTGCTCGGAAAAACAACACAACACCATTCCCTGACTGTCTTACTCGATTTCGTTGCAACAATCTATGATTCAGGTACAGGGAGATAGGCATTTTCACGTGTCTGAGCGAACCGTTCTGCGCCAGGTTAGGGCGTGCCAGCGCGTCATTCAGCGAATGCCCTTGGTGTTCGAAGAAGTCGACAAAAGCCGACGCCAGAACTGGGCAATTGGCTCGCGCTGGCGTTCCCCATCAACTGAAGTTCATTTAAAACAGTCATCAGAGCTCACTGGGGACTTGTTCTGGACAGTCCCCGGCCCCCTCCTCCTTCTCCCCCTCCTTTCCCTCGTTCCTTGTCCTCTTTTTCACCCCCACGGATCCAAATCACTTCCAGACACGCACAACCCATTTCACCATAGAAGAAGGGATGTTGCAATCACGATTTGGCTGTTCTTCCATTTAAACTTCTTTGGTGTATTTAGATTAAAGTTTCATTGACAGCAAAAAAGTAAACCACTAATCAGATCGACAATAATTTAAGGAGGACTGTGATGGCCGGTACTGACTCAAGGTCATGGAAACCTTTTTTGTTTTTCACATTAAGGCAGGGCCAAGATTACTGAGCTTTTAAACTGCGCCTGGATTTGCTTTTGGGACGGTTATATTTCTGGTTGCCACTAGGGGACCTCGGGGAGTATACACTCAGTGACCAATTTATTAGGTAGATCTATACACCAGCCTGTTAATGCCAATATTTAATCAGCCAATCATGTGGCAGCAACTGAATGCATAAAAGCATGTAGATGTGGTCAAGAAGTTCCACTGTTGTTCACACCAAATGTCAGAATGGGGAAAAAAGGTGATCTAAGTGACCGTGGAATGATTGTTGGTGCCAGGCAGGGTGGTTTGACTCTGTTAAGGAGAGAGGCCAGAGGAGAAGGGCCAGACTGGTCAAAGCTGACAGGAGGGCAACAGTAATGAAAATGACAACACAAAAAATAGGTCAAATTAATACCTAATAAAGTGCTCATTGAGTGTATATATATTTTTTCCCTCACTGTCGTTTCAATGGTTTTTTCCAAGGATTCAAAGGTAAAGACAGGAAAATTATGTGTGTGTTTGTGTGTGTGTGTATGTGTGTGTGTGCGTGTGTATATGAGTGAGTGTGTGAGTGAGAGAGCGAAAGAGAGGTAGAACGAGAGAGAGACCTGTGAACCAAATTTGATTGATTGTCATATATTAAGTGCTAATAGATCTAGTTTCAGTGTCATTACAATATTTGAATGGGGGCAGGATATGCACTAGTAAGGTCAGAGGTCATCACGGTAAAACCCGGCAGTTTAATAATCTGTAAAATCATTCATTCATTATCTGAACCCGCTTATCCTGAACAGGGTCGCAGGGGGGCTGGAGCCTATCCTAGCATACACTGGGCGAAAGGCAGGTCAGGTCGCCAGTCCATCGCAAGGCACAAACACCATTCACTCACACACTCATACCAACGGGCAATTTAGACTCTCCAATCAGCTTAACCTGCATGTCTTTGGACTGTGGGAGGAAACCGGAGTACCCAGGGGAAACCCACGCAAGCACGGGGAGAACATGCAAACTCTCCTGCTTAGTCTAATCAACCGTATGTCACTCTGGATAAGAGTGTCTGCCAAATGCCAATACTGTATACTATAATATATTGTTTTGTTATGCTCCTACGCCATTAAGCTGCTACCACTTGGTCAAAACACCCTTGAAAAAGTGAATGTTATCTCTGAGTCGACTGATTCAACTGGATAAATAATGTGTGAGATAAGTCAATGTCACTGGATTCTTTTATTCGTGCAATTGCCTGATTGCCTAGGTACACCAGGCACTGACTACTGCACAGAATCAATAGCAATTTGGCAGCCGAAACAGATCAGTACACCCCCTATTGCCCAACCACTGTGTGTCTTCTGCCTATGGTACCACCAAGGACAAGTTTGCAAAGAGCTACATGTTTATCCGATTGGTCATATAGTAGCTTCTTTTCTAATGGAGGATTCTTACAGAAGACTTTTAGGGCCACATCTGCCGTTGTGCAGAGTGGGGGAAGGGGGTGTGGGAGCCTTGACCTCACTTCCTGCTAGGGTCACTAACGAAAATTCCTGAGCTCCTTAGAATGTGGCTAGGCCCTGCCGAGCCCCCTCCACCCTCCTCCTTCCAGTGCATAGTTTTGGAATTTCCCCCCCCCAAAAAAAAAAAAACTGACCTGACCTTAGTAGGGGTTTTAACCTCGTGTTCAAATCGCAGCGCCACATCAGACCTGGAATGGCCACTCCTAATCTGGGACTTAAAGATACCATGGCCCCTCTGGAGCCCTGTGGTCATGCGGGCTAAGCTGAACGGTTCAGACCTCCTTTTCTGGTTGTTGGAATCAGGCCAAGAAAGAGTTTTCATTAACATGCATTCACAAAAAACACATTGCATAACCCACCCAGCCATTACTCACCAAAAACACGCCCCCCCCCCCCCCCCCCCAAAAAAAAAAACATTCACCAATTCACCTCATCTGGAAAGAGAGAGAAACAGTGAGAGGGAGAAAGAGAGAGAAACAGAGAGAGAAAGAGAAAACAAACCACTATTGCACAAACACATTAACAATGTTCTTTATCAGGAGTTTTCACGGTCAGTTGTAGAATGAGGGGTGGCACTGTTGCCTGGGTTCACACTCCCTGTGTCTGTGTGGGTTGGAGACTCTAAATTCACCGTCGGTATGAATGAGTGTTCCCTGTGATGGATTGACAACCTGTCCAGGGTGTTCCTGCCTCTAGCCCACTGCATGCTGGGAAAGGCTCCCCCCCTCAGTGGCTCTGACCAGGAATAAGTTGTTTAAGAAAATGGACAAGGAATGAGATGCATAGAAACACACACACACACACACACACACTATTGGCCTCACATTACCATTGAGACATTAGTTGTTGACTCTGAGAGAGTAGGGATATCCACCAGTGTGCTGGAGCTTGTGAGAACTCCTGAAAAATGAGCTGGATCCACCCACTCAGCCCCCCCCCCCCATCCCCCACCCCAAATAAACACAGAACAAGCCCCAGAGAACGGAGGGGAATACCACATTCAGTGCCTCTGCGCGCTCTGTGATAGGAAAGAAACGCAGTGTCTGCCTGTCCTCGCTCCGGGAGCTGGTCTGGATCAGGAGGACTGCAGTGTCTGCAGGTTTAACTCCAGTCCTGGAGGGCCGCAGTGTCTGCCGGTTTAACTCCAGTCCTGGAGGGCCGCAGTGTCTGCCGGTTTAACTCCAGTCCTGGAGGATCGCAGTGTCTGCAGGTTTAACTCCAGTCCTGGAGGGCACAGTGTCTGCAGGTTTAACTCCAGTCCTGGAGGGCCGCAGTGTCTGCAGGTTTAACTCCAGTCCTGGAGGGCACAGTGTCTGCTGGTTTAACTCCAGTCCTGGAGGGCCGCAGTGTCTGCAGGTTTAACTCCAGTCCTGGAGGACCAGTGTCTGCAGGTTTAACTCCAGTCCTGGAGGGCTGCTGTGTCTGCAGGTTTAACTCCAGTCCTGGAGGGCCGCAGTGTCTGCAGGTTTAACTCCAGTCCTGGAGGATCGCAGTGTCTGCAGGTTTAACTCCAGTCCTGGAGGGCTGCAGTGTCTGCAGGTTTAACTCCAGTCCGGGAGGACCAGTGTCTTCAGGTTTAACTCCAGTCCGGGAGGACCAGTGTCTGCAGGTTCAACTCCAGTCCTGGAGGGCCACAGTGTCTGCTAGTGTGCTGGACATATATTCATAGCCTTACAACCAATTATATATGAATTGTACCTTCTGATCTGTTCGGTTGTTGTATGACCTTGATATGCACTATTGTGTACGTCGCTTTGGATAAAAGCGTTTGCTAAATATAATGTAATGTAATGGTTTAACTCCAGTCCTGGAAGTCCACAATATCTGCCGGCTTTGTATGCCTTTTTGCAGAAGTCATTCATTTACATTACAGGCACATGGCTAGAGACACACGGCTTGCTTCCGAGACCTAACCTGTCTTAACAGAAAACTCTGGAGAAACCTGCAAGACAATATTCAGGGGCACCGAATTCTTTAAAATCATACAAAATAATAATAATTATTATGAAAAAAAATGGAGCTGAATACCTAGTTAGCGATGATAGTGGCAACTAAGAGGGCGAGTGTGTGCAGGATTTATACTGCAGGGTGTGGACAATTACATACTTTCACTGCAATACATCACCTCACCAAAAGCCAGCCAATAATCCCACCCCTGTCAAACGCCCATGAAAAATCTCCCAAGGGGCTTTGCGAAACGTAGCAAAGCAGGGCAATCTTCCCAGTCTTTGAACAGAACATGTGAAATGTAACACAGGATGGTGTGAGCGGGGGTGGGGGGGGGTGGGGGCGGGGGGAGTGGGGGTGGGGGGCAGTATCTGCCATGGTTCCGTCATTTCCCGAATACGCACAGAGCTGTTCCCCTCTCTCACACATTCGGGCCCCAGTTTGGCTTTTAAACTCAACCCATCTCTATCAAGCACAGCATTCTGGTACAAAGACTCAAAGCTTTTTACTAAACCACGACGTTAGGCGAGAGTGCAAGCTTCGCGCAAAACCCAACGTGATAATTTGGTTGGACAGATAAATTCCCAGACAACAGCAATGCGTTTATAATGAGGCCTGGTTAGTAGAAATGTCCAAAATAAAACTGCATGGGAGGTAGGTCTCTGTGGGACTTTTGGCTAGACTCTGAGACCGACCGGTCTATCCAGAAGGGAGCAGACATGGGCCAAATATTCTTTTAACCCCTTAACCCTTGAACCCTTAAGATGCCGGTGAAATTTTATGACAGTTATGCAGATCCCTGTGAATTTATTACACAAATCACTGATTGAAACATACAGACATATCATATTACATTATAATTGAGAAATTGAGAAAATATATATTTTTAATTGACAGTATTCTGTGGGAATAATACATGGGTTATAACATGGATCATATGTACTTTTGTAAATCATCTGCAATAAGATAAAATTACATACCACACTCCACCCCTGTAGGGCTGCATTATCTGCAGATTGTTTGTGGTTTCGTTTCAATAAGCAGCCAAAAGCCTAGGAAACAAGGCAGATGGACTCTTTGGCCAATCGATGACTTAAATTTAGTACTTAAAAACCAACAGACACTGCAACCTACCTGATGTTTCAGATCCCTGCTAGAAACATATTCTATACAACTGTTATGTAAGGCTAATGTAACAATGTGCTTTTTTACGCAGCTTTGACTTTTTTTACACTTGAGATACCTAGGTTCACAATTTGAAGAGTTGTTTTTTCTTTTTTGGGGATTTTTTTTTTTTGGCTTCCAGTTACCAGCAGTGATTGGTTCATCAGCATTAGAATCTTCAGTTCCAATCACATATTTCTGATCTCACACACCTGAAGTGTTAAAGGTCCCATATTGTGACAAATGAGTTCCCTTGCTATGTGGATTATAAGGGAGTTGAAGGTGCTATAAAGGGATACTGGTGATATTATGAACGTATCAAAATGCACAGGCTCCAAATAAATCATTACATTATTGGCATTTGGCAGACGCTCTTATCCAGAGTGACATACAGTTGATTAGATGAATAGACTAAGCAGGAGACAATCCTCCCCTGGAGCAATGCAGGGTTAAGGGCCTTGCTCAAGGGCCCAACGGCTGTGTGGATCTCATTGTGGCTACACCGGGATTAGAACCACCGACCTTGCGTGTCCCAGTCATTTACCTTAACCACTACGCTACAGGCCGCCCCTGTCAAATCCATACAATCCGTATGAAGAAACTATACATTTAATTGAGCCATTTGGATTTGAAGTTGTGACATCACAACGATGCACTAATTTAGCGTAGCTTGGCCCCCCATGCCAGAACAAATCAAAACACTGGGCCCAGATGCATTTAGTTACGATCAGAATAGAGGTTCATTCTTCTCAATGAGCCTTAAAGAAAGACAGCCTGTTCTTGATGAAGCTCATGAGCGGCGCTGGATAATGGACATGTAAAACTGGATTGTTTTCAGTACTTAAAACCGCAGGCTTGTCTTCTTATGGATGTCAGTACCTAAAACAAAGCACTGGAAACGTGTACAATATGGGACCTCCTGGTATGAAGTGGGTAGAGAATGTGCACAGCTATAGGGCCGTGCTTTCGGGACTCCTGGGGCCTCCCGGTGAAGAAGGCCTTGATCACGGCCTCAGGAACATGGCCAGCAGAGCCCTGTGTTCCCCTGGGGAGAGGACGACCACCGAGGGCAGGCGAAGACCCGCCGAATCGGCCCAGGTTGGAGAGCGGCAGGGAGGACCAGAAGAACAGGGAGAGAGGGATAGGGTGAGGAGAGAAGGAAAACACCACCAGCGGATGCAACAGGAAGTAAAGCTTAATGGGCAATGTGAACATAACAGTGTGGTTTGGACATGTTCCCTGCCACATGGAAGAGTTGGCATAAACTTGCGAGTTATTTCTTTATCCTCTGAACCTCTCGCCTGTGTAGTGTCTGTTTCAATCCTTCAGTCATGATGGGGAAAGAGATGTCATGACACTCCATAAAAGGTGGATCTTGGCCAAGTACACTCTAACATGGGCAATAGATGGACATTTATTATCCAGGGTCGTTTGTCATCTACAGTGGGCTCCAGAGTTATTGGGAGCCTTAATGAAAATTTAGAAAAAAGGCTACATGGGAAAACAATATAATTTTATTTGAATACATTTACTCTCATGTTTCAATGTTTTTTTATTTAGTAAACTATTTTTTTCTGAGAACCACAGGTGCCAAGATTGTTGTTACCCCTAACATTTTTATTTTTTTGTAAATAAAAGCTAATAAAATGAAATTGGCAATACAATTTTACTTTCATTTAATTCATCTCAGTCTAAAATAAACTATATTGTGCCATTCCATCACTTCTTGTTTCACTTCCAGTTTAACAATGAGGTAACAAGCATGCAAATACCAGCAGCATGGGAAAAGCCAAAGAACTGTCAATTCAGAAGACAAAAATGATCATTGACCATCACAAGTTGAGTAATGCACACAAAGAAAGACACAAAACGGTTAGACATACCACTTAACCCTGCTGGGCAGTAATAAAAAGGTAAAACATATGGAATGGCTGCAAACTCGTCAGGAAGAAGATGCAAGGGCATATTATCCCCACGGACAGCAAGGACAATGGTGAGGAAGGCCATAAGTAACCCAAGGATCGCAGCTTAGAAATTGCATAGATTGGTTGTGTCTTGGGGTCACCAAGTCTGAAAAAAAAAACATTTATAATATACTATATAATAACAAAAAGGGTAGGGTAGCAGCACGAAGACAGCCCTTACTGAGCACAATAAACAAAACCAAGCATCTTGAGTTTGCCAAACCTTATTGAAATGAGGAAATTATGAATGCTATGTCCGCATGAGACCCAAATTCTAACATTTTGGCCATACACACCATCAATATGTTTAGTGGAAATAGTGAATACATACAAGGAAAAGCACCTCATGCCTACTGTCAAATATGGCAGTAGGTCATTGATGTTTTGGATATGTTTTTCTGCCAGTGGTCCAGGGACACTATTTAAGGTCCAGGTACCAGGAAGTCTTGGTCATAGGTAGATTGTCCAGCAGGACAATGACTCCAAGCATGCGCTAAAATACACATAAATGGTTAAGTAAAAACAACAACCATGTTCTTAGTCTCCAGACTTAAATCCCATGAAAATCCTGTGGTCTGAACTGAAGAGGAAGGTATCCCAATTATATCAATGATTCTGAAAAGTTCTGCATGGGCAAAGATTTGTTCTCTAACCTTATCACAAATGATTCATGGCTGTCATCTTTGTTTGTTTGTCAAGAGTTGTTTTTTTTTAAATATGTAAAACTTTGGTGGATTCCCTTGAATCATTAATAAAGCACACTGCTTTACTCATTTTGGAAAATAAAGCTTATGTCAATAACTATGATGTTTTAGTTTACAGCACATTTTGCACCTATTTATCAAGGGTGCCAATAATTCTGTATCCCACTGTATATATCCAACAAATACTGCTGCTGTACCCAGTACAAGCATTTGCATTGCCAACAGCAACCAGAGAATGTGTACTTTCGGCTGTTCACACCTACCGTCAAACTGTGCAGTAGAGGCTGAAAGGAGGCCCATTTCTCTCTCTAAATTATTTACAATTTTAAATGCATTTAAGTTACGACCAAAAGTGGACTCAGGAGAGAAAGATTTACGAGCAGGGCAACACAAATGACTTCTGATGACAAGGCCCCAGTGACTTGCTCTCATGTGCCATTGGCTAGAAGCTCCAATCTCAGATTTCCTGTGCAGCATTGTATGAAATAAATCATTAATGTGCATGTTATTGCATGTGCATGCTATTATACACTCAGTGAACACTTTATTAGGTAGACCATTACACCAGCTTGTTGCAAATTCAAAAATTTTATCAGCTAATCGAGTGGCAGCAATGAAATGCACAAAACCATGCAGACATGGTCAAGAGGTTCAGATGTTTTTTGTCCAAATTAGGTTAGTTTTCAAATTTTGAGTTAAAGGGAAGGTCATATTTGAGTTCTTGTGTGCTTGGAACCTGCTCTGTCCTCATAGGAAAATGCACTTTTCAGGCAAGACACTTTATTTTGCTTTGATTAGGCACATTTATTATTACATTTTCAATCTCCACCCTGTTTCCGCATAATGGCAGATCATTCATAATCTACAAAATATAGAAACATATAATGAATTCGTTAATTTCTCATTAATTTGTGAGCAATTATACACATGTACTTCCAAGCTATTCAAAAGCAAGCTAAAGTCAGAAAGATCCACGGTTGAGACCCACTTAACTGTAAGCTCTATGGTGCTACCTAGTGGTCAGAAATATGAACCTTATCTTACAACAGAAGCCGCAGTTGGCTACAATATTTGGCTTTCGGATAGGCTATTGCAATATCATTACTTTTTGTTTGATTGTCTTTATGTGGACGTTGTTTTGTTTTATTTATTTATTTATTTATTTTGGGCACAGTTAACAACTATGCCTATTGCAGTTATTACTCGATTTGTATCCCATTTGAAATGCACAAAACGTTGTCGCGTTGGATTTTGTGAAAATGAAAGACTTTCTACTGCTGGTTCATAATATTAGCATGATTGAAAAAAGTCGAGTATCAAAAAAAAGCATATGTTTATATAGATGCAGCTAACAGCCTGATTTACAGGGGCCAGTACGTGTGCTTTAAATTATTGTTTTAAATCTTGATTGGTACACGCCGATTCGCATGGTTTTATTTGGTTAAGGTGAACGATTATAATACTGCAGACCAGTGCGACTTTTCAATAACCAGCTTCATTCAACAAACCCGGGTCTCGAGTCTCTTTGTTACACGCGCAAGACAAGCGTAAAGTAACAGCAGTTCACCATCTTCCATTTCACAAAGCTATCGGTTTACGTCAACTGCGTTTGTACGTTATATGCGTCAGATGCGTATTGACGCCGAAGCGGAAGCTGTGGAGATTTCCAGAAAGACCGAACAACACACGGGTAGCTTTGGTCGCAGTGAATTTCGGCAATCTGTGGGATTCTCCACCCAAAGTGAGAAGTATCGGCGTCTTTTCATTTTTTTTTTTTTTGGCATTGTTTTAACCTGTTTCCGGGGTTTTTGTGTGTTTCCAAGTTTGTTTTTACAAGCGAGACCGCTGCAATGACGACCATAGATTACAGCGTGTGGGACCATATCGAGGTGTCAGACGATGAGGACGACACTCATCCAAACATTGATACCCCCAGCCTTTTCAGATGGAGACATCAGGTGTGCGGTAAAATACACCCGCATCGGGCGATACACACACCCAACATGGCGATTGCCCCCCTCTATTATTCACTTGAAGTGAATTTCCAACCCACATTGCGGCCAGCTAATGCTAACTATAACTTAGCTTGCTAACTAACATTAGCTAGTTCTTTAAAGGCGCATTAAGAGTAGCTTGTTACTAGCTAATGGTATGCGGCTACCGTGCCACCTCATCTGATTGATTTTTTCGTTGGCGATTAACGGTCTACATAACCAGGTATCAAGTGATCGCCAGCTGACTATAGTAGTTAATCTAATTTCAGCTAGCTAACGTTGTTTTAGAGCTACATTTAGCTGATATTAACGTTCCCGTCATTGAATGACAACACCGAGAGGAACGGAATTGATTAACTTAAATTGGCTTTACTGAAACTATCGCTGGACCAGTGAGGTTTGGTACCCACTTTTGTGTGGTTAGAAAAACCGGAAACTAATCATTCATTTTGTTGATTTGGCTAGGGAGTTGAGTTTCCCCAAATTTTTAATGGTTTGCGTGATGCTAAGGACTGCCAGTAAATAATGACACATGTCCGCTATAGCGTTCTTATGAGTTCCTCCAACCCCCCGCAGGCCCGCGTGGACAGGATGGAGCAGTTCGAGAAGCAAGGGGCCGATCTGGAGAAGAGCCAGGCGGAGTGTCGGCGCAAGCTGGCGGATGTACAGAAGCGGGTAAAGGAGCTGGGGAGTGCGGGCACGGACGACGCCAAGGCGGAGCTGAGCCGGGCGAAGGAGGAAGAGAAGCAGTTGAAGAAGGAGGAGCGCAGCTGGGAGAAGAAGCTCGAGGAGCACCGTCGCGAGGAGAAGAAGATGCCCTGGAACGTGGACACACTGTGCAAGGAGGGCTTCAGCAAGGTGAGCTTACTGGCACAGTGCACAGGTGTCTGCACAGGTCTGTGCAGAAGTGAGACGACCTCACAGGCACACTGTGACAATGTCAATAATGTACATTATTGACATTCGGCAAACACTCGATGTCCAACAACGTGAGAAATGCATACCCATCATTACATTACATTATTGGCATATGGCAGACGCTCTTATCCAGAGCGACGTACAGTTGATTAGATTAAGCAGGAGACAATCCTCCCCTGGAGCAATGCATTACTCAAGGGCCAAACGGCTGTGCGGATGTTATTGTGGCTACACCGGGATTAGAACCACCGACCTTCCATGTCCCAGTCACTTACCTTAACCATCACCAGGAACCAGCGTGAATTTATGAATAGGCTGTTAATAAAATAAATATGTGTGATTTCACAGCAAGTGTTGCGGAACAAAGTAGTTGTTTATTGACAAAACTGCGTAGTGCATATTGTTACCAAAGATACAATGTTTATTCTTTCTCTCTCCCTCCCTCCCTGTTTCTTTCCCTCTCTGTCTCTCTCAGAGTGTAGTGAATATAAAGCCAGATCTGAAAGAGGAGACTGAGGAGGAGAAGGAACAGAAGCACAAGACCTTTGTTGAGAAGTATGATAAACAGATCAAACACTTTGGTGAGTTTCTGACACGGTGCGTTCATCCACGTTAATATGTGCTTGTGTGTGTGTGTGTGTGTGTGTGTGTGTGTGTGTGTGTGTGGGTAGGTTGGTCTTGTGGGGTTTGGTACATACCTACTGTGTGCGCAAGGTCAGGAAAAAAGGACAAACTAATAATTAGTTGGGATGATTTGGTTAGGGAGTTGAGTTGAGTTGCCCCATATTGTTGCCCCCATTTGTGTCATTATAAAAACTGACAGTGCAGAACATTCACCTGTTAGAGAGAATATTTACTGGCATTTGGGGCTTGGTGGTGTACCTAAACTTAGGGTCCCTGTTTGAGTGAGGACTCAGGTATGACCACTATCTGTTTGTTTGCGGTACGTGTGTTGTGTGCGTCCTTGTGGAGATCTCACATTGCAGGGGTTCTGCGGCTCATGATTTCTTTCATCCTGTTGCTCTTATCAATCAATCAGTCAATCAATTTTTTTTTGTATAGAGCTTTTAACAAAGGGCCTTTGTCACGAAGCAGCTTTACAGAGGAACAGGGTTCCCAAGAGTATGCCTAGGGAAACAGTGGCAAGGAAACACTCCCTGGCTAACAGGAAGAAACCTTGAGCAGAAAATGACTCAGTTGGCGAACCCATCTGCCAATTTCGTCCAAGCAGGGATGAGGTAGAGGGATGGCAGGAGCACCAGTGGGTGGCACTGTCAGGCAAGGGGACAGGTTTGGTGCTACAGCTGAATCAGCAGTGGGTGGCACTGTCAGGCAAGGGGACAGGCTTGGTGCTACAGCTGAATCAGCAGTGGCAGGGGGGAGGTGCAACGTCATTAACATTAGTCACATAGTGGTGCATTATTGAGTGCATTCACACTTGATGTGACTAAAGGCTCTAGAAATTAGTTGAGCGTTTATGTTTATAGAGCAATGTATGCATTACACATCCACCAAATTGGCCTAACTGTAATTTGTGTTACATCTGTATTGAAAACAGGCGGCACGGATGGTGCAGTGGGTAGCACTGCCGCCTCACAGCAAGGAGGTCCTGGGTTCGAATCCCCGTCGGCCGGGGCCTCTCTGTGCGGAGTTTGCATGTTCTCCCCGTGTCTGCGTAGGTTTCCTCCGGGTACTCCGGTTTCCTCCCACAGTCCAAAGACATGCAGGATAGGCTGATTGGAGAGTCTAAATTGCCCATAGGTATGAGTGTGTGAGTGAATGGTGTGTGTGCCCTGCGATGGACTGGCGACCTGGCGAGGGTGTATTCCTGCCTTTCGCCCAATGTATGCTGGGATAGGCTCCAGCCCCCCTGCGATCCTGTTCAGGATAAGCGGGTTCAGATAATGGATGGATGGTTGGATGGATGGATCTGTATTGAAAACAATGTCAGGATTTTTAGGGGATTGCCTCACCACCATCCTTCTGACCCAAAATGAATCACCTGCAAGTAAATTGTATTGGAGAATGAAGAGCTGAAAAACGGGAATGGAAAAAAACCAAAAACCAAAACAGCATCAGCGTTGTGCCAGCTACAAATCCATTACATAAAAACTATGTGCCATCTCACGAAACTAGGACCGTATTCATTTGCATATGACTGTAAGTATATTTACATATAAATGCAGTGTAACATAAGTGACATAGTTTCGGTCATATTTGCGGAGAAAATGAACAAGAGTGAGCGAATAAGCTTGTGACGCTGGCAGTAGCACTGTGCTTGTGCAGTATTGAACAGTAATTCGTTTAGTATTATGGGGTGAGGGTTGGAGTACCTCAGAGTTAAGAGACTGCGACTATTTGATTGGTTTTCTTGCGGTGATCAATGACATCCTGAGAGAGGCTGTTAAATGTCTCTTTGAACAAGCTGCATAACCTGAATTTCCTGAGTAAATATTCGTCCTTATAAATGGGTAGATTTGAAAGAATTCAAGATTTGTCATTTGCTGGGATAAGAGTGCCTGCTAAATGCCTAAAATGTGGATGTAAAGTTTCATGATTTCACTATTCATATTATTGCTATAATCTTATCGCCATCATAATACACTCTTATTACACTACTGCTGATACAAGTACTGTGAATAAATGTTTTTGTCTTAGTGGTAGTGGTGGTGATGATGATGACCGTTATTATTTTGGATTGTGTTCATATAGCATTCAGATATGCTAATGCCGGCAGTTCCAGCCTTGTGATGCAGTGTAGGACAGATGTCAACAGGAATACACAGCCTGCCATTGCGGCTCCAGCACCGCACACCGACCCGTATGGTGACGCAGCAGTGGTCCAGATGGTGATCGTGTTGTGGTATTTTTAAAGAGAAATTCTTGGTTATTTTGGGTGGGCGCTGATGCAGCGAGTGGATTCTGTCACCTCTGCTTGTGTTCATATAGCAGCGGGGTTGGGGGGGGGGGGGGGGGAATCTCGACACCGGCCCTTTGGATCTTGCCGCAGAACAGCCCTGTCCGCGGGGTCCGAAATGGGACCCAGTGGCCATTTTGTGCCGGCCAGTGGAGGCTATGCGGGGTCCGGAATGGGACCCAGTGGCCATTTTGTGCCGGCCAGTGGAGGCTATGCGGGGTCCGGAATGGAACCCAGTGGCCATTTTGTGCCGGCCAGTGGAGGCTATGCGGGGTCCGGAATGGGACCCAGTGGCCATTTTGTGCCGGCCAGTGGAGGCTATGCGGGGTCCGGAATGGGTCCCAGAGGCCAAAACCGCCATTCGTTTGTTAATCTCACTTCTTTGTCTTGAGATGTCAGCCAGTCCGTTTCACTGCAAGTCAATGCATTACGGTAAAAATTTGAAGTCAGTATTTTTTCCCACAATAATTTTTCATTTAATGTCTCCCCATCTTCTGATAAAATTTTTTTATATTGTGGCTTTTTTTCAGAACAATACAGTGTTACTTTTTGGATGAATCTGGGATTGTTTGCATCATTTCCGAGGGCCTCTATCCCACATGCTTTGTGTAGGAACCGCATTAGCCACACTGCGGACCTCAGGCCCGTGTAATGGCTCCCTGTTTCCCTACTGCGCAGTCTCTGGCTCCAACATGGCCGCACCCAGAAACTGCACTTCTGCTGTTGCAAAATGCTATTGCTTGGGTAGCCTGTGCATGACGTCACAGGGACTTGGTCCACATTTTTGTGGGACAGGTTTTTGTGTGTAGTGTGTGTAAAGTGTAATGTATAGTGTGTTTCATGTGTAATGTGTAGTGTGTGTAATGTGTAATGTGTAGTGTGTGTAATGTGTAGTGTGTGTAGTGTGTAGTGTGTGTAATGTATAGTGTGTGTAATGTATAATGTATCGTGTGTGTGTAATGTGTAGTGTGTAGTGTGTAATGTATAGTGTGTGTAATGTATAATGTATCGTGTGTGTAATGTATAGTGTGTGTAATGTATAGTGTATAGTGTGTAGTGTGTAGTGTGTAATGGCGGTCAATGTTTCCTCAGGGATGCTGAGGCGCTGGGACGACAGCCAGAAGTACCTATCGGACAACCCCCACCTGGTGTGTGAGGAGACCGCCAACTACTTGGTCATCATGTGCATCGACCTGGAGGTGGCGGAGGTGAGCCCTGACCCCCTGACCCCCTGACCCCCTGACCCCCGACCCCCTGACCCCTGGAGCTGGCGTCTGTTACAGAAACGCGCTGGGTTTGAGCATCTCTCTCTCTCTCTCTCTCTCACAGAAACACGCGCTGATGGAGCAGGTTGCACATCAGACCATAGTCATGCAGTTTATCCTGGAGCTGGCCAAGAGCCTGAAGGTGGATCCCAGAGGCTGCTTCCGCCAGTTCTTTTCCAAGATTAAGGTGTGTGTGTGTGTGTCTGTCTGTCTGTCTGTCTGTCTGTGTCTCGGTTTATAGGGCTGTGTGTATCTGTCCGTGTGTCCGTGTGTCCGTCTGTCCGTCCGTCCGTCCGTCCGTCCGTCTCGGTTTGTAGGACTGTGTGTGTGTTTGTGTGGGGCTCTTGGTTTACACGGCTGTGTGTGTGTGTGTGCCCTCAGACTGCAGACCAGCAGTACCAGGACGCGTTTAACGATGAGCTGGAGTCCTTTAAGGAGCGTGTGCGGGGCCGGGCCAAGGTGCGCATTGAGAAGGCCATGCAGGAGTACGAGGAGCAGGAGAAGCAGAAGCGCCTGGGCCCTGGAGGTCTGGACCCTGTGGACGTCTACGAGACTCTGCCTGCGGTACAGTACTCTCCCTCTATCGCTCTCTCACTCTCTCCCTCGCTCTCTCCCTCTCTCCCTCTATCGCTCTCTCCCTCACTGTCGTTCCCTCTCTCACTCTATCTCTCTCTCCCTCTCTCTCTCCTTCTCTCTCTCTCCCTCTATCACTCTCCATCACTCTCATTCCCTCTCTCCCTCTATCACTCCATCACTCTCATTCCCTCTCTCCCTCTGTATCACTCTCTCCATCACTCTCATTCCCTCTCCCTCTATCACTCTCTCCATCACTCTCATTCCCTCTCTCCCTCTATCACTCTCTCCATCACTCTCATTCCCTCTCTCCCTCTATCACTCCCTCCATCACTCTCATTCCCTCTCCCTCCATCACTCTCATTCCCTCTCTCCCTCTATCACTCTCCATCACTCTCATTCCCTCTCTCCCTCTATCACTCTCTCCATCACTCTCATTCCCTCTCTCCCTCTATCACTCTCTCCATCACTCTCATTCCCTCTCTCCCTCTATCACTCTCTCCATCACTCTCATTCCCTCTCTCCCATACCTTCCTGCCTCTCCCGCTCACTCCGTTCTCTCTCTCTCTCTCTCTCTCTCTCTCTCTCTCTCTCTCTAATCCCCGTCTCCATCTTGTCCTCTGTCCTGTGTAATGCATTGCTCTCGTATACCTGCTCCTGTCACTCAAAGCTCAGTTAAAGACTGTCTCCAGGGGCTTTCTGACAAAAGCCGTGGCAACACGATCAACAACAAAACAACGTTTTGTGCAACGGGAAAAAGAGGAGCAATCCCCAGTGCCAAACCCCGTTCAGCGTTTCTCAGAACGGGCTGTACTGCATCCTGCCATTTTATTTTTCCTTTCTTTAAAAAAAAACATGCAGAGACTGACAGCTTTGTGTTTGGTGCCTTCTCCCTTTTCTTTTGGTTTGAGGTGAACTCGCCAAGTCGTGTTTGCAAAGAAAAGGAAGTACCCCCATTTATTAGCCAATCAAAGATGAGGATGAATATGGATTGAATTCAGGTGATCAGTGTGATGAGGAGCTGTGCTGATTTGATCCGTGTGATGAGGAGCAGTGCTGATTTGATCAGTGTGACGAGGAGCAGTGCTGATTTGATCAGTGTGATGAGGAGCTGTGCTGATTTGATCCGTGTGATGAGGAGCTGTGCTGATTTGATCAGTGTGATGAGGAGCAGTGCTGATTTGATCCGTGTGATCAGTGTGATGAGGAGCAGTGCTGATTTGATCAGTGTGATGAGGAGCAGTGTCAGTTGAACCTGGACAGCAGCTTACGGGGGTGACATTTCTCCACTGGGTGCGTTCGTAATTGATTCAGTTCGAGGGCCTGGCCCCAGGGTGGCAGCACAGCGCCCCCGGCTGGGAGTCTGAGGAATTGCGTGGGCTTGAAACGGGAGAGGAGCAGAACGTTGAACTGACTGAACTGAACACGCATGTATGCAGGTTGGGGGTAATGCTGATGTGTGTGTTTGTGTGTCCGGTGTGGTGAAACGGCTCTAACTGGTGTCTCTCTCCGTGGACAGGAGCTGCAGAAGTGTTTCGATGAGAAGGACATTCAGATGCTGCAGGATGCCATCAGCAAAATGGACCCTACGGTACGTCACACACAACCCCGTCTTCACAATCACTCATTCCTGTACAAACTGTCCTCTGCCCTGTACAAACACTCACTCATTCACTCACTCTGCCCTGTACAAACACTCACTCATTCACTCACTCTGCCCTGTACAAACACTCATTCACTCACTCTGCCCTGTACAAACACTCATTCACTCACTCTGCCCTGTACAAACACTCATTCACTCACTCTGCCCTGTACAAACACTCATTCACTCACTCTGCCCTGTACAAACACTCATTCACTCACTCTGCCCTGTACAAACACTCATTCACTCACTCTGCTCTGTACAAACACTCATTCACTCACTCTGCCCTGTACAAACACTCATTCACTCACTCTGCCCTGTACAAACACTCATTCACTCACTCCGCCCTGTACAAACACTCATTCACTCACTCTGCCCTGTACAAACACTCATTCACTCACTCCGCCCTGTACAAACACTCATTCACTCACTCTGTCCTGTACAAACACTCATTCACTCTGCCCTGTACAAACACTCATTCACTCACTCTGCCCTGTACAAACACTCATTCACTCACTCTGCCCTGTACAAACACTCATTCACTCACTCTGCCCTGTACAAACACTCATTCACTCACTCTGCCCTGTACAAACACTCATTCACTCACTCTGCCCTGTACACTCACTCTCTCACTCACTAATGCGGGACGTTTTACTGCACTCTTTAGGAAGTTGGCTTTAAACATTTACCGAGATCAGCAGACCGCTCTTTTGAGTGGACAGGCTTTTTGTGACTCATTACTCATTACTTGTAAAGCGACTGTAACGTGATCTAAAAAAACCGCCCAATCCGGGCAGGACTGCTGATGCAATGTGCCTGAAAGCTCCTAATCTCATTAGTTTCAGTGACAGAAGGCTTGTGTGGGATTTGAAGCGCTTACACGCTTAAAGGAACGAGTAGGCAGGACCTGGGAGGCAAAGTGGAAAGATTGAAAGCGTGTACAGGGTTGTGTTTAGCTGAAGAAAAGGGACCCCCAAAAATGTAAAGGTTTCGTGTAGCCGGGTGGATCAGTTGGTAAAGAGCTCACCCTCCATACCAGCCGTGCCGTATGGCGTTCAGGCAGCCGATTGCTCTTCTTTCCTGGCGGACAGCAGTGGAGTCCGATTCATCCTCTCCTGGGCACAGGATTACCACACCTGCTCGGAGACTGCCGTAGTTTGACTGGTTTCCTGCGGCCAAGTTTATGTTAGAGAGGACATTCTTGGTATAACAGAATGATTATTATAAAGAGGTGTTTTTAGTGGGTATATAACAGAATGATTATTATAAAGAGGTGTTTTTAGTGGGTATATAACACGATGATTCTGAAGAGGTGTTTTTAGCGGGTATATAACAGAATGAATATTATAAAGGGGTGTTTTTAGCTGGTATATAACAGAATTAATATTATAAAGGGGTGTTTTTAGCTGGTATATAACAGAATTAATATTATAAAGGTGTTTTCAGCAGGTATATAACAGAATTAATATTATAAAGCGGTGTTTTTAGCTGGTATATAACAGAATTAATATTATAAAGGTTTTTTCAGTGGGTATATAACAGAATGAATATTATAAAGCGGTGTTTTTAGCTGGTATATAACAGAATGAATATTATAAAGGGGTGTTTTTAGCTGGTATATAACAGAATTAATATTATAAAGGGGTGTTTTTAGCTGGTATATAACAGAATTAATATTATAAAGGTTTTTTCAGTGGGTATATAACAGAATGAATATTATAAAGGGGTGTTTTTAGCGGGTGTATAACAGCATGAATATTATCAAGTGGTGTTTTCAGCAGGTTTATAACCCAATGATTATTATAAAGGTATTTTTAGCGGGTATATCACAGAATGATTATTATAAAGAGGTGTTTTTAGCAGGTGTATGACAGGATGATTATTATAAAGAGGTGTTTTCAGCAGGTGTATGACAGGATGATTATTATAAAGAGGTGTTTTCAGCAGGTGTATGACAGGATGATTATTATGAAGGTGTTTTTAGCGGGTATATAAACCCCCTTTTGTCCCCTGTAGGAGGCTAAGATCCACATGCAGAAGTGCATTGATTCGGGGCTGTGGGTGCCCAACTCGCGGACCGAGGAGGCTGGCGACAAAGAGGAGGAGGAGGCGGAGCCCGAGAAGGAGTGACACAGCCCTTGGGACAGACAGCTTTACTGCCCCACCCGCGCCCTCTATTATCATCCTCTCCTTTTACCCCAATACCCCCCCCCCCCCCCCCCCAGCAACCAAAACCATTCTCACATTCACTTTACTACTGTCCATTTACTGTCCATTTACTACTGTCAGTTCCCCCGTCATCCTCACCTACCCCCTCCCCAGCTGACTACTGTCTGTCAGACCAGCGGAAGTGGTGTAGGAATGCTGTGGTTATGATGTCACAAACTGGGGAAAGAGCTCCACCAGTCGCAGAGTGTAACGGATGTGGCCAATAGAGCAGGCCTGCACTTCCTGGATCCCTGTGGGAATTGGCCAGAAAGTATCCACCGATCAGAAAAGGCATTGTTCTGCCGGTTGTTACCAAAGTATTGTGTGATGGGCGGAGCTCCTTTCTGTTTTTGTGACGTCACAACCAACTCTGCCCTCTTATTCTTGGGACAGGCCAGGTCAGGATCGCTATGGCAACAGCAGCAGATTTTTCACTCTCCATCCACTCGCTCACTCAGGCGCGTGTGTACGTACCGCACGGTAGTTTTCTTTTTGTTAGTCCTCCCCCGTGCTCTTTCTGGGGATGTCAGACTCTTCAGGTGCGCTTGTTGACGCGTGGCCGTTCGAACAGTCATTTCTTGCCGACACAATGGTTTTTATGTGGTTGTTATTACAATAGAATTATAATAAACGACAAAGACTGCGATGAAATAAAATGAATGACAAGGAATGATGTGCGTCTGGTTTGTGAACGGTTGGCAAACCTTTAGCAAACGCGTCCAGACGCACGCTCGTGAGAAAACTGCAGACCACGCCCGTTTGTGTCCCCGCACTCTTGTCTTTTTGGGTTCTTCCTTCACTGCTTCACTGCCCCGCCTGTGTGTGTCTGAATACTGATGAAGGTAAATTAGAGATGTGTTTTCTGTACAGATGGCTCTCCGTACAGGCAGTCGTTACCTTTGTTCTGACCATGGAGCTGGAGTGGGGATGACTGGGGACTCTCTCTCTCTCTCTCAACCCGCCCAACCCTTTCTGTCTCTCTCTCCTCTTCTCTCTCCCTCCCCAAACCCTCAGTAAGTGTCCACTTCCCCTCCCCAAACCCTCAGTAGGTGGCCACTTCTCCCTTCCTCCCCAAACCTTACCTAAATGTCCACTTCTCCCTTCCTCCCCAAACCCTCAGTAAATGTCCTCTTCCCCTCCCCAAACCCTCAGTAAGTGGCCACTTCTCCCTTCCTCCCCAAACCCTCAGTAAGTGTCCTCTTCCCCTCCCCAAACCCTCAGTAAGTGGCCACTTCTCCCTTCCTCCCCAAACCCTCAGTAAGTGTCCTCTTCCCCTCCCCAAACCCTCAGTAAGTGGCCACTTCTCCCTCCCCAAACCCTCAGTAAGTGTCCTCTTCCCCTCCCCAAACCCTCAGTAAGTGGCCACTTCTCCCTCCCTCCCCAAACCCTCAGTCAGTGTCCACTTCCCCTCCCCAAACCCTCAGTAGGTGGCCACTTCTCCCTTCCTCCCCAAACCCTCAGTAAGTGTCCACTTCCCCTCCCCAAACCCTCAGTAGGTGGCCACTTCTCCCTTCCTCCCTAAACCTTACGTAAATGTCCACTTCTCCCTTCCTCCCCAAACCCTCAGTAAGTGTCCTCTTCCCCTCCCCAAACCCTCAGTAAGTGGCCACTTCTCCCTCCCCAAACCCTCAGTAAGTGTCCACTTCTCCCTCCCCAAACCCTCAGTAAGTGTCCTCTTCCCCTCCCCAAACCCTCAGTCAGTGTCCAGTGGAAGCCCGGCTCTGTGTGCAGTTGTGTTAGAGCTAAGCGAGGGCCTGTTAAATGATGAGGTCACTGCAGCAGTTTTGGGACATCTTTTAGTTGGCGGCGCACAGCCGACTTTCAGAACGACCGCTCTGTGTTCTCCCGGATTTAGCGGCCAATAAAATGTTGTTTTGATGTAAACGGCGTGATCCTTGCTTTTTACTCTTTGCCATTCAGTGATGATTTTAAACACAAACTCGCCGTTCTCTTGTCGTCCGTGTTTCAGTTTTCATCTGCGCTGTGCTTGGGAAGTAGGTAAACGTGTTTAAAAGCCGAACAGGACGAACAGTGAGGTTGGAGATTTCTTTCCGTCCATGTGTGGTGGCAGACTTTTGTGAGACCGAATATCAGTGGTCGCTCTACCTCATGGGTGAATCTGGTGTTTGCTCCGGTCCTCACGGGGGTGACAGCAATTTAAAAGCTGAATGGATTATTTATGTTATCCTTTGAAGGAAATAAAATGCACGTTAAAGCAATCCGGACCAGTCAGATTGAATTAATTTCACAAACTTGTATTCTCATTTTTCATCTTCTGAATATCGTCTGGAAGGATGCCACGTTTTGGTGTAAAACTGGAAAACATGGCTGTAGACCGATTTGTATTCCCATAAATCCCAGAATCCTGTGCTGTTGTCCAAGCCCGAGACTGGGCTCACAAGATTACGGAAGGAAATTTGCTCCTCCAGGCCTTTCTCTGCGTAGATGAGGGACTTGGCCTTCATAACTGCTTTATAACAACAGTATAAACAGTATAAGGTTGTAGTCGAGTCATATCCGGAATGGAAGGTGTGATGGCACCCCTTCTGGTGGTTGTCCTGTCCTCTGTTTCGCCAGTGCTAAAGTCAAGGGGGATTGGCGGAAGTCTGTTGAACTCCTCGGTCTTGCCAAGAGGAGAGGTGTGAAATTGACCGGCCAATGGCAGCGCTGGAACACAACACAGCGGAACAGAACAAACTGGCAGGCTGCTGATGTTCTACAGTTCTACTGTGCTATGGGAAGACTCTAGGGGGAGCTAGTTCTCCATGGTTGCTATGGGAAATTTTTAAAACAGCCTAATGTAGTTGCTGTTGCGGGGGGGGGGGGGGGGTCTACTGTATGCATGAAATATTGCGAAATAAACATGTAATTAAATGAATTTAGTGAGACTTGTATCTATTTTTCCACTCATGCAGAGGGCAAAATCAAAGGGAGAAGGGAAGGGTGCAAAGAGAACTGTTGGAAGAGAACGTCTGCTCCTTCCTGATGGACGCAGTTGGGTCTGATCAGGTCCAAATGCAAAAACCTGATCCTTTACTGGATGTGCACTGGAAGAATGCAATGACAGGGACAAGGAAAGCAGTGTTCATTAACCTAGATTTGTGTTCTAAACTTTGTGTACTCCCAATGCTGGTTCTCTCCTGTGATATCTTCAGTAAAATATTTTACCAAGGACACGTTTTTAAATAGTTAAGGCGAGTACAGGAATCTGAGAGATTATGTTACCATGGCAACGTCCAGGTTGGGTTTTTTCAAAATAGTTTTTACAGGCCTAGATGCATTTCCGAGCTGAATCTATAATTGATAACAGTAGTAGAGAGGCTGGTTTCCAATGTGGGAGTACTGATGCGTGAGCAAGTAGAACTCTGCAACTACAGTCCATAACCTGCATCTACAGACCGTAATGCACATCTACTGACCTTAACCTGTCCAGCTACGGTCCATAACCGGCATCTACAGTCCTTAACCTGCATCTACGGACCGTAACCCACATCTGACCATGCGGTCCACTGAGCTCAGCCAAGTCTCAGCTGCTTCGTGGTTGTCTGTATCATCGCAAGATTTAGAAATGAACATTTGTATATATCTTTTCTATCATGTACGGTAACCTAATCAATACAGTACTCAGTGATTATTGTACTGCAGAGTACCTAATGCGTGCTACTACAAGAGGACCAGGATGCCATTAGCGTGTCCAAGTCCTCACTGTTCCTGCTCTCACATGGGCTGATCAGAGGGAGCAGGATTCCCCAGGCTGCTCTGTACCACGGCCGGTTTGACGATTGTCTTTGAATCTCCCTTCCTCATTTGCCTTTCCTTCATGCAGTGCACCCAGGAAAAGGGGTGTTGTCATGGCCCCATCATGGTCTGGGGTGGCTCCATCATGGTCTGGGGTGGCTCCATCATGGTCTGGGGTGGCTCCATCATGGTCTGGGGTGGCTCCGTCATGGTCTGGGGTGGCTCCACCATGGTCTGGGGTGGCTCCACCATGGTCTGGGGTGGCTCCACCATGGTCTGGGGTGGCTCCATCATGGTCTGGGGTGGCTCCATCATGGTCTGGGGTGGCTCCATCATGGTCTGGGGTGGCTCCATCATGGTCTGGGGTGGCTCCACCATGGTCTGGGGTGGCTCCATCATGGTCTGGGGTGGCTCCATCATGGTCTGGGGTGGCTCCATCATGGTCTGGGGTGGCTCCATCATGGTCTGGGGTGGCTCCATCATGGTCTGGGGTGGCTCCATCATGGTCTGGGCTGGCTCCGTCATGGTCTGGGGTGGCTCCGTCATGGTCTGGGGTGGCTCCGTCATGGTCTGGGGTGGCTCCGTCATGGTCTGGGGCGGCTCCATCATGGTCTGGGGCGGCTCCATCATGGTCTGGGGCGGCTCCATCATGGTCTGGGGCGGCTCCGTCATGGTCTGGGGTGGCTCCGTCATGGTCTGGGGTGGCTCCGTCATGGTCTGGGGTGGCTCCTTCATGGTCTGGGGTGGCTCCATCATGGTCTGGGGTGGCTCCACCATGGTCTGGGGTGGCTCCACCATGGTCTGGGGTGGCTCCATCATGGTCTGGGGTGGCTCCACCATGGTCTGGGGTGGCTCCATCATGCCAGAAGATGGTTCCCTCACTGCTTGTCCGCGGAAAGTATCTCTTGTGATGTCGATGGAATTCTGTGGCCCGTGGTCGATGAAATTTGCTCTTTTTTTAAACTTTGTTTTTACCTTCCTCTAAATATACACTCCCCGAGCACTTTATTAGGAACATTTTTTTACTTTCGTTCACCTACATTATTTAATCAGGCCAATTGTCTCGCAGCAATGCAATGCGTACAATCATGTAAATATGTGGTTTTATTGATTTTTTCAAATTTCTTGACAGGTTAAAAACATTTTCTTTTTTTTTTCTTTTTTTTAAACACTATAACTCAGAATCATTACAAGGCATTTAGCAGACGTTCTTATCCAGAGCGACGTACAACGAAGAGCAGATCAAACACAAGTCCAAGTGCGAAGAGGACCTGAGAGGACAGTACAGTTCCGAGTCCTAGTGTAACCATACAGATACAATCGGAACCCTTGAAGAATACATCAACTTCCAAACTAGCATACCACAGTCGGCAGCTAGAATACCCCGAGTACAACAATACACTCGCCTCAGAGTCACGGTCGCGGGGACTTGAGACGGCGCGGCTTGTAGAAGACATATCACTCTAATATCCTGATCCTCCTGGGCCTTGTATGAACTGCTTGCAAACTGTCATAGGTCTGAATGACGTGTTCCATTTTGACAAATGTCTCAAGTTTTGCAAAAAGAGCTGACTGAACAGCTTTTTGACTGACAAAAGGCTTTTCTTTTTAAGCTTTCTTAAGCAATCTAGAAAAGCAATCTAGAAAAACAGAAATATATTTACTGCTCATTTTACCTCAGATGCTCCATGAATGGCCCCAGGTGCCAAAATCCTCCCCGACTGCCGCGGAGTCCGCGCGTAAATCACTATTACACATACTGTATCGTCCAAGTGAGACGGGTGAATTTTTCACATCTGAGCAACGAAGTGTTAGGAAATTATATGAATTAAATTGGGTTTTTGCCATTTGTCTATGAATATGTTATGGGAAAATCAAACACTAATTCTCCGTACTGTAGGGTAGCGCAGTTGACGGCAACACTTCAAGATCATGATTTGGAGTTTCAGCTGGAGTGAAGCCAGCTGGGGTTAGGTGTTGATTGAAAAAAATTATAATAATAATAATAGTTTTGTTGTCACAGCTCAGTCGGGAGTCAGAAGAACTGTGTTTTTCCTTTTGTGTTTGGCACTTCAGAGCCACCATAGAATAAGAGTCAGCCTGGCAAAATGTTTTTTTTTTTTTTTGCTCCTGTTGCTCATGTTGCTCCACCCCTTCACTTCAGAATCAGAAGTAACTACGCCTTACTCCACCCTTCCAGCATGTTCCTGCAGTCTGTGCAGAACTGTGGAGTATTTAGGGCTTTAATACATACGTTCTTCAGTCCGAGGTTTCTCTCCCTCCATGACTGATTACAGTGTCACGGCTGACCTGTATTTAGAGTGAACATGCGGTAAGGCCCTTCTTCAGCTCAGCTGTATTTGAAACACCGGTCCCAGGGGAAACGGCTGGTATTACTTCTGCCTTTGCTTCACGTGGCAGGACAATTCACATTGTCCATTTTCCCCCAAGAGTCTCCAGTCAATACGATACAATTTTCCATCGGAGTGGAAAGAGTGGAGGGAAATGGGACTAGATCTCGAGAGGAAGGTGTGTGTGTGTGTGTGGGGGGGGGGTACTTAGAGCTGGGTTGCCAGGTCTCCTGTCAGCGATTATTGTTTTCCCTTTCATTCATAATCGGGATTTGAAAAAATACATGTGTGGGTGGAAGGTTGTGGGTGAACTTGTTTCTGGGTGAAAATGTGTTACAGTCCATGGTTATGCATTAAACTACGGATCCCAGAGTCCCCTGGGATCTGTAGTTTTTTTTACATTGTCACCCAGCAGTGAATTGAACCGTTAAATCAGTGGATTACACAGTTACTGGTTTCCTGGGTCTGAATTGGTTGTCCAACCCCTCGTTGGTTGATGAAAACCAGGGGATGTTTGAAGAGCATGTCATGAGTCTTGTTTGAAATAAAAATTTGTATTGGGACTCATCTGAAAAGGTTGGCTTTGAGGAATATTTTGAAGGAGCAAAGACAACACGGAGTAGGGACTATCACGTGAAGCTCACACTTAACTGACGGTTACTTCCACAGAGTGAAAGGTACCGTAAGGGCTTTAATACTTAAATATTTAAATTAATATTGTTGGGCATTTCACGGGCAGCCAGGAGGTTAATACATAATTTTACCATTAGGTGTCGACATTTCTTTGCCCCTTACATTTATTGTATTAGACGTCCCTTTACATACAGATGAATGGCTGGGGTTCCCCATTTTATATGGTCGTTAACAATGACGTAATTCTGCCAAGTGCGTTACATTGCCGTGGCTTACCCGACATGAGTCTGCTTTCAAATAAGCAGAGGCCGAATAAGAATCACGCTCAAATTACTTGTTTAAAAATGTAATTCCTCGTTACACTTGCAATGTACTACTAATACTACTGCTATTACTACTACTACTACTACTACTACTACTACTACTACTAATAATAATAATAATAATAATAACAACAACTATAATTTAAAAGAAAATCGAATTGAAATATGAATAATAGCACAATTTACTGATATACACAGGGGGTCCTACTTCTAAAAAAGTAACGCATTTTCAAAAATCCCTCCAAATCTTATGAATATCATGATTTGTTGTCCAATACTTGTGAACTTATTCAAAGCTATAAAAGGCAGACCCGGGGACCTTAGAAACACGGGTTGTTCATAATGTGCCAGAGGGGCAGCCAGGCACTAGAGAGTGGCATGAATTATTTTCAAAAAGCAATAACGGCAAAATTTCACGAAATATGACTGGATTCAAAAGAGCTTTGATGTGACTATATGTGGCTTAGGATGTGAGTTTTTTTTCTATTCATCTTTTCAGGATTTGTTTTCTCAATTGAATTAAGAAGTCATCAAAAAACGTTTTGGGTATATTTCAATTGATGACTTAAGTTTCATTAATTCATTCATTCATTCATTATCCTAATCCGCTTATCCTGAGCAGGGTTGCAGGGGGGCTGGAGCCTATCCCAGCATACATTGGGTGAAAGGCAGGAATACACCCTGGACAGGTCACCAGTCCATCGCTGGGCACACACACCATTCACTCATACACTCATACACTCATACCTACGGGCAATTTAGACTCTCCAATCAGCCTAACCTGCATGTCTTTGGACTGTGGGAGGAAACCGGAGTACCCGGAGGAAACCCACGCAGACACGGGGAGAACATGCAAACTCCACACAGAGAGGCCCCGGCCGACGAGGATTCAAACCCAGGACCCCCTTGCTGTGAGGCGGCAGTGCTACCCACTGCACCATCCGTGCCGCCCGACTTAAGTTTCAGTTAACCAAATTTAATTGAAAAAGAACGGACTAGTTGTGGCATTCATTGGGCTACTTTAACTCTAATTTCTCATTTTAATGTTTTTACACCACAGTGGGCAGCAGACCATCCATCCAGGTGTTACAAGAGGCCAGCAGACCATCCATCTTTTATTTACAGGGTTCATAAAACCGTTCTCCATTATGAACATGGACTTCAGTTAAATAACAACTTCTCTGAAAACCATTGCATCTACACTCACGACTATATGAGAGGGGTTTCCATGTAGTATGGTGGTTAGGCCACTCAACATAAATGTTGCAGGTCTGATTTTCTGGTAGAACACTACCATTGAACCCACGAGAAAGGTACCTCATCTGAATTGCTTTAGTATTAATCCAACATTATAAATTGGTTCTATGTTAAAAAATAATAATAAGAAGAGAAGTCTATGAATGTATCTATCCACCACAATCTGCACAGCCTAAGATGGGCAATTCAATAGCATCCCCTTTTCTGCTGGTCAAAATGTAATTAATCCTTTGGAAGATTCCCACAGGTTGTTATTGTAATTTTTCAATTCATGGATTCAGTTTCAATTAATATCCTGAATTGACTGGCTGAAATGGAATTCACCATAGCCCTGCTAGTCTACCTAGCACCAATGTGCAGTATCATTATCTGAAGTAAAAAACAAGGTACTCACAATCACCGCAAAAAAAAACAAAAACATAATGTGTGCAACATTATGACACAATATCACACAAACACAAAACATTGTGCGCGGATTATCACATCTGCACAACATAATGATACTATATGACACGAATACAAAATTGTCACACAA
Source organism: Conger conger (assembly GCF_963514075.1). Taxonomy (NCBI): domain Eukaryota; kingdom Metazoa; phylum Chordata; class Actinopteri; order Anguilliformes; family Congridae; genus Conger; species Conger conger. Next base: position 77,425,278 of record NC_083761.1, read on the forward strand.
TATAATTTCTACCAACACAATATATATGTACGCAAAATTCCAACCCTGTATCCTATCAATACTACACAATGTCATATCTACACGAGAGTGCCATACAATGCCGCCACCACCACTACGCAATAACACATCTACACAAAAGCACAGTTTAATGCGGTTTACGTGCATACCTTTTCCCAGGCTTATTCATGCTGTTGCTATCCCCCTTCGCTTTTTCCACCCCCTCCCCATCTCCCATCCCCCACCGCCCCCACTGCACCCCCCCTGTCACAGGAATCCTCGGTCTGGGAATCCTCCCTGGCTTCATGGGGCTTTCACCTCAGAGCGAGAGGAGGAGAGACAGAGTTCCCTTTCGCTAATGCGGAGAGAGCGAGAGAAAGTGTGTGAGAGGAAGGGAGGGAGAGAGAGTTCCCTTATGTCTTGTCTGAGAGAGAGGGCGAGTGAGAGGGAGGGAGAGAGGGAGTGAGAGAGAGTGAGAGAGAGAGAGAGAGAGAGAGAGAAGACAGCACACAAAGCCAGTAAACAGAAAGCCTGGCTCTGGTGAAAGGCGTGACAAAAGGATGAAATAAAAAAAGTGTGGATCCTCTCTGTCTCTCCTTCCCATCGCCGCTGCCTGCGTGCGTGCGTGTGTGTGTGTGTGTGTGTGTGCCGTACGGGAGGGTTACCGCCGAAGGAGGAGGAGGAGGGGAGCGCACGGAGGGGATTTTTTGGCGTGCCGTAACGCACCGGCATTCGCTCTCCCTCTCCCCCTCTGCAGCAGCACAGCTCTGGGGAGAGACGACAGCACCAGCATCAGCCCCGTCTGCCATGAAGGTGAGCTAATGCTCTGTGCCTGCACTACGCTCGCCTGTGTGTGTGTGTGTGTGTGTGCGTGTGTGTGTGTGCGAGTGTGTCTGTGTGTGTGTGTGAGTGTGTCTGTGTGTGTGTGCGCGTGAGCATGTGTGTATGCGAGTATGTGTGTGTCTGTGTGTGTGTGAGTGTCTCAGTGTGTATGTGTTTTTGAGTGTGTGTGTGTGTGAGTGTGTATGCGAGTGTGTGTGTGTGTGTGTGTATGTGTGAGTACAAGCATGCATGCGTGTGTATGTTTGGTCCAGTTCTGTATGGTGGTACAATGTGTTAGTAGTGCATTACACGTGTGTCACTGTGTGTATGTGTGTGTATGTGTGTGTGTGAGAGAGAGAAAGAGAGAGGGAGAGAGAGAGAGAGAATGGGATCGAGAGAAAGACAGAGAATGAGAGAGAGAGGGGTTTGGTACAGCTTCATATACTGTGGTTTATGAGGTATAGACTGACAGGTACAGGCCAGTAGGCTAATAAGAACGCTGTGGAAATTGGCTATGAATTCTGTACATGAGGGTAATTTATGGTACAACAAGACCGTTGTTGTGAGATAAGGTAGTTTATAGAGTGGTTTTGCAATGCTGGGTAATCTGTGGTGTGGTGTTCTGTTTATGGTGTGATATTGTTGCTTATGTTAGGTTGTTTTGTGTTTAATATTGGTCATGGTACCATGCTGTTAGGGAATCTATGCTGTGCTTTGCTCTGTTGCTGGGCTGTTTATGGTGTGTTGTTATATAGTTATATATGCTAGGTTGATTCTGGTGTGCATTCATAGGCTGATAGACTTGGCCTGCTGGGATACCTGCCGTCATGTGATCTGACCTCTGCTTGGGAAAGCAAAGTGCCATGTGCTAATCTCCACGTGCTTCTCCATCTAATAGCTATGGCACATAGCTAAACTAATCCATGAATTCATGTTTTGAATTTTTTTTTTTTCAACTAGCAAGAGTTGCGGGTACATCAGGGTCAGCTGGATTTCATAATTTAACATGAAAACAAACCACAAGCTGATTAATTTTGGTCCACAGAAATCAGCTTCGCCTGACGTTTGTGCAGTTTGAGACAGCCATCTGTTCACAGTGATAAATAAAGGCACATTTTAAATCACTGCGGTGTGTTACAATGCAGCATGTATCATAATAAATAATCACATTTATTTTTGCACTAACTGATTGGACCACAGGTTTAATTCACTGTAAATGGGACAATATTTTTAAAAACATCAAATGAACTGCTACCTCTGCTACTGACCTTCAGGTCGACTTCCACTGGGAACAGTGAATGTACCTATACCTGTAATTATAACTGTACATCTCAACCATTTCCACCTGTCAATCAATGGATACTTGCTTCCCTCAGTTAGAGGAAATAGAGTTAGCTATGCTTTATCATTGGAGATGTGCTCTACGAAGCACTCTGCCTTTGCTAAAACACTGCTATTCTACTCTTTATTGGCACTGATTGTGTGTGGAGTGTAATTACATCATTACTATTCCTGGCTGTCTGTGGAGTGTAATGAATATCATGACTGGCACTGGTTGTGCGTGGTCTCGTGTTACATTATCATGACTGGCACTGGTTGTGCGTGGTCTCGTGTTACATTATCTTGACTGGCACTGGTTGTGCGTGGTCTCGTGTTACATTATCTTGACTGGCACTGGTTGTGTGTAGAGTCTAATGTATGTTGTGACTGGTATTGGTTGTGTCATGAGTGTAATTTTATCATGACTGGTACTGATGTTGTGTAGAGTGTCACGTATATCATGACTCACACTGGCTTTGAGTAGAGTGTGATTATGTCATGACTGGTACTGGCTGTCTGGAGATTGCATCCATGTCTTGACCAGTATTGGTTTTGTGTAGAATGCGTTCATATCATGACTGGTAAAGTTTCTGAGTAGAATGTAATTACAGTATATAATGCCTGGTAAAGGCTGTGTGTGGTGTACTTGTATCTGAGCCGGTTGTAGCGGGGGGAGGGGTCCATAGGGGAGTACTCTGAAGTAGGACTTTGATGTGTGAAAGAAAAGCAGCAGTGGATATCTCCAGCATGGTCACTGCAGCATCTCCCTCAGTGTTGTTTGCACTGCAGCATCTTCAGTGGGCCGCTCTGCAGAAACTCCTTCAGTGACTGTACTGCCATTCATGGTCTCTTTTCTAGGGCTTATGTTGGTGGTCTGTTCTGCAGGACTACTGTTGGTGGTCTGTAGTCTCTTCTGAGGTAATTATGTTGGTGGTCTGTTCTGTAGTACATCTGTTGGTGGTCTGTTCTGTAGTATTTGTGTTGGTGGTCTGTTCTGTAGTATTTGTGTTGGTGCTCTGTTCTGTAGTACATCTGTTGGTGGTCTGTTCTGTAGTATTTATGTTGGTGGTCTGTTCTGTAGTACATCTGCTGGTGGTCTGTTCTGTAGTACATCTGTTTGTGGTCTGTTCTGTAGTATTTGTGTTGGTGGTCTGTTCTGTAGTATTTGTGTGGGTGGTCTGTTCTGTAGTACATCTGTGGGTGGTCTGTTCTGTAGTATTTGTGTTGGTGCTCTGTTCTGTAGTACATCTGTTGGTGGTCTGTTCTGTAGTATTTGTGTTGGTGGTCTGTTCTGTAGTATTTGTGTTGGTGCTCTGTTCTGTAGTACATCTGTTGGTGGTCTGTTCTGTAGTATTTGTGTTGGTGGTCTGTTCTGTAGTACATCTGTGGGTGGTCTGTTCTGTAGTTTTTGTGTTGGTGGTCTGTTCTGTAGTATTTGTGTTGGTGGTCTGTTCTGTAGTACATCTGTGGGTGGTCTGTTCTGTAGTATTTGTGTTGGTGCTCTGTTCTGTAGTACATCTGTTGGTGGTCTGTTCTGTAGTATTTGTGTTGGTGGTCTGTTCTGTAGTACATCTGTGGGTGGTCTGTTCTGTAGTATTTGTGTTGGTGGTCTGTTCTATAGTACATCTGTTGGTGGTCTGTTCTGTAGTATTTGTGTTGGTGGTCTGTTCTGTAGTAATTATGTTGGTGGTCTATTCTGTAGTACTTCCGTTGGTGGTCTGTTCTGTAGTAATTATGTTGGTGGTCTGTTCTGTAGTAATTATGTTGGTGGTCTATTCTGTAGTGCTTCCGTTGGTGGTCTGTTCTGTAGTAATTATGTTGGTGGTCTGTTCTGTAGTAATTATGTTGGTGGTCTGTTCTGTAGTAATTATGTTGGTGGTCTGTTCTGTAGTAATTATGTTGGTGGTCTGTTCTGTAGTAATTATGTTGGTGGTCTATTCTGTAGTGCTTCTGTTGGTGTTCTGTTCTGTAGGATTTCCGCCAGTGGTCGGTTCTCTAGTATTTATATTGTGGTCTATTCTATAATATTTCAGTTGGTAGTCTATTCTTTAGAATTTATGTTTGTATGGCGTGTCTCGGTGGCGCAGCCTGCAGAGCACTGACCGCATGCTCATTGTGAGCCGCGACGTCAACGGTTCGAATCCGACCGTCTGACAATTTGTCGCATGTCTTTCCCTCTCTCTTGCCCCCATTCTTCCTGTCTCTATATACTGTCCAATAAAAAAAGCTGAAAAAGGCCTAAAAAATATCTTTAAAAAAAGAATTTATGTTTCTATTCTGTTCTGTAGTATTTCTGTTGCTGATCTGGTCTGTTGTAATTACAGTCCCCTCCAAAAGTAAGGTCAATTCCTTTGTTTTTGCAATACACTGAATAGATTTGGTGTTGAGATAAAAAGAGGAACACGAAACAAGAGTTCAGAATTTAGCTTAGAACATAGCACCTTTGGTATCAGACCATTCAATTTGTAGGTGAGCAAAAGTATTTGAACAGAGAGTATTTAAGTAAATAAAAGTAAATGACACTTAATATTTGGTAGCATATCCCTTGCTTGCAATAACTGCATCCAGCCTGTGACCACACTCTTGCATTCTTATTTTGTGATACTTTTACTGCAGAATCTTTCAGCTGTTGTTTGTTTCGGGGGTTTTTTCCTTCAGTTTCCTCTTCAGGAAGTGAAATGCACGCTCAATTGAGTAAAGGTTTGGGCTGCGTTTCCAGAAGCCTTCTTAACTCTACGTCGTTCATAAGTTATACCTTAAGCTCTACCTAAATGTTTCAGCCTGTTTCCCGAAACGTTCTTAGCTAAGTATGCCTTCTATGAGTGGTACTTTCGTAAGGTTGGTCTGGACCACTCTTGGCTATACCTTATCAATGTTGTCAGCTCACTCCGCTAGTGGCCACCACTGTAACGACCGCAAGCTTCTGAAATCAGCTGTTGCTCTTAGTTACATCTCAACCTGTTAAGCAGTATGTACGCTAATTATTCTACAGTTGTAGTTGGCGAATAATATTCCTAAAATACCACATGGGACTGTTTTCATATTGGACTATTAGTATATTAGTCTAATAAACTGTAAGTCGCTCTGGATAGAAGCATCCATTAATATTTGCTTGGACTGCTTTGCTAGCTAAGCTACTTCTAACGGAAAACTGCCCAACACAATTCACCGTTGCTCTGAGAGATCCCTCGTATTATTTCTGTTACACAGTGGAATGTTCAGAGAAAAATCTAATCTTACAGAGTACATACCTAGATATTTTTCTGTGGACCATTTATTCTGTCTTTACTAATACACCTGGCCAGCCAGTTGGATTCCTCCCGAGATTTCTTCCCATTGGGGAGTTTTTTTCTTTCCACTGCCGTTTGACAGGTTTTCTTTCCACTGGGGAGTGTTTTACCTCAGTTGCTAACTTTCCGGAGGGTTCAGTCCTGTTTGTTTGCATTTCCACTGTAAAGCATCATTCCGTCTCTGTAAAAAGCACTATATACAAATATCAATTGAACTGAATGGCAGTAATGCAATGTTGATTGTGGACAGTTATTAAGCAGAAGGAATGGTTCATAGGCATTCTTTCTGCCGGTGACGCGTCACACGTCCTCTGTGTCGACACGTCCTGCTTCGGTGACCAGCTGCACCCAGTTCCATCACATGCTTTGATTGATTATTAATGCTACTGATCTCTCTCCCTGCAGCCAATCATCCGGGTCATGGCCTGAGCGCAGAAGACTTGAGCGGCCAATTAGAAGCTGGATTACTGTCAAGTTCTGCAGCAAACGCAGCCAGTGGGACAGAAGATTACAGGCTGTTGTCCAGTGAGAGGAGGTTTGATTGGCTGGTGGTAGCCGTTCCCCTCGATGGGGGGCTTGGTCTGACTGAACCGGAGTGAAGCCTCAAGATGAAGAAGAGCTGCAGTGTACTGAGTGTGACTGAGGAGGAGGTGAGAAACACACACACACACACACACACACATACACACACACACACACAAACACACACACACACTCACACACACACATACACACACACACTCACACACACACACATACACACACATATACATACACACACACTCACACACACACACACTAACACACACACTCACACACACACACACACACACACTCACACCTCACACACATATACATAGGCACACATAAACGCACACATACACACACACATACACACACACTCACACACACACATACACACACATGCACACACACACACTCACGCTCATACACACTTACACGCAGACATACACACACACTAACACACACACACATACGCACACACACTCACACTCACTCACACACACACACACACTCATACACACACTCACACTCACACACTCACAAACGCAGTCACACACACTCACACACACATACACACATTTGCACATGCACTCATGCACTCTCACGCACCCACACACACACATGCATACACCCATGCACCCACACACACACGCATGCACACACACGTACACACACACATACACACACACCCATGCACATGCACACACATACACGTACCACAAGCTTGCACAGACAAGCAAGCACGCACATAAACACACACACCCACATTTCAGTGTGTCTGTGATGGCCTAGTGTTTGGCTGGGATAAATCCTGCAGCATTAAATACATCAAAGGACAGCCCCCAAACATTTTTAGCGCTGTCATTACTCCTTTCTGTAATTTATGAAGGAGAGTTTGTGTTTCATTGAAACTGAAAGGCTTCCTGCTGCAGACTCAGCCCGGAGGACTCAGCTTCGGTCCCACCCACACGTTTAATACGGCTCTCTCCTGCTTCATTATCATTGATGAAGGGGCTTTCACTTCCTTGAATGTTTCATTTTCAGGAAGTCTTTTGGCAAGTCATTTTCATTTCTTTCACCTTCTTCCATTAAAACATTAGCATGCTCGCGATGACATGTTCGTCCTCTGTGGAAGCTTATGTTCACCTTATGTTCAAAATCTTTGGAATCTGCACATGGTATGCTGCATATATATTATATTTTTTGTTATAATTTTGATATAATTACATTATTTTAATCAATAAGACAATTTAAGACAATTTTATTTGGTAGACCTGCGCACCAGCTTGTTAATGCAAATATTTAATCAGCCAATCATGTGACAGCAAATGCATAAAAGCATCCAGATGTGGTCAAGAAGTTCAGCTGTGTTTCAGACCAAATGTCATTATAGGGAAGAAATATGATCTAAGTGACTTTGACCATGGAATGATTGTTGGTGCCAGACCAGGTGGTCTGCTCAGAAACTGCTGATCCCCTGGGATTTTCACAAACAACAGTCTAGTTTACAGAGAATGTTGTGAAAGACAAAAAAAACATCCAGTGAGCAGCAGTTCTGTGGGCAAAAACACTGTGTTAATGAGAGGATAGAGGAGAAGGACCTGACTGGTTGAAGCTGACAGGAAGGTGACAGTAACACAAATAACCTTTCATTACAACAGTGGTATGCAGAAAAGCATCTCTGAACACACAACGTGTCAAACCCTTAAGTGGATAGGCTACAACAGCAGAAGACCCATACTGTTGGTGGTCTGTAGTATCTTCTGTAGTAATTATGTTGGTGGTCTGTTCTGTAATATTTGTGTGGGTGGTCTGTTCTGTTGTATTTGGGCTGGTGGTCTGTTCTGTAGTACTTCTGTTGGTGGTCTGTTCTGTACTATTGGTGTTGGTGGTCCGTTCTGTAGTACTTCCGTTGGTGGCCTGTTCTACAACAGCAGAAAAAAATAAGTCTAATGAATACGTAATAAAGTATGGCTCTTCTTATTTTTTAGACTTAAATTCCAGGTCTTCTGCTTTCTTTTAATTATGGAATTATTTCACCCAGTATTGATGTTACATTAAAAATGTTCCCGGTGTTGTTGTAGAAATCCATGCTAGTTGCCGTCTGATCTTGCTGAACCATCGAATGCGCCAGAAGGCTGTCAGGCTTTTATTTATTTGACTTTAATCCAAATATCCTCTCAGTGATAGAGAGGAACACTCACTGTAATTTGCCTGCACATTTACATTGTATTTAAAGAGGCTATTCGTCCTTCTATTGCGACTGCTCCAGCCGGACAAGTCCTGCCCGGCACGTCTTACTGATCCTCCTCATTAGGCTCCGTCAGCATTTTGCCCTTTATCTGAAATGCCTCCAATAACATACTATCGCGACACCGAAAGGGGAGTTTTTCCGGTCACCCCACGCTTCGGAATGCTCAGCAGCCCTGTTTTTGTTAGCGTTCATCGCCGTAATCTCCGCGATCGATCTGAGAGATAAAGGGCGGGCGAGCGTGAGCTCCCCTCTGATGCAGGCGATGTCCGCTGCCGCTTCTAACAGCCCTGCGGTCGGCTGGCTGGACTCACACTGACAGGAGTTGGAGCAGAGCCGACTCCAGGACTCTGACGGACCTCTACTATGAGTAATTGGGGGCAAGCGATCACGGACTGACGAGGAATAGATTGGTCGCGTACTGGGGAACCCCTACAAAAAAATAAAAATAAATAAAAAATAAAATAATAATAATTAAAAAAACAAAACAAAAAACACACTTTTTTATTATAACAATAATAATAATAATAATAATAATAATAATAATAATAATAATAATAATAATCGGACAACACGGATCGACCACACAATTCAGGATTCAACTGTATTTTTTAAAATAAGAGAATTAAATCTTATTTTAAAAAATACAGTTGAATCCTGAATTGTGTGGCCGATCCGTGTTTGTAGCCCTAAATGACCGCGTGCAATGTTTACGCCTGCAGCTGGCTGGAGCAGAGCCGACCGCTGACATGAACACTCTGCGCAGTCGTTTCAGGCCACAACAATCCCTGGGCTACACGATTCACGTCTCTTTTTCTTTTTTTTTTGGCGCACGTTGGGCCACAACAACAAAACCGTAGTGCGGACTCTACATCTACGTCTACATACAGCGACTTACAGGTGCCCAATCGACCAGCAGGGGTCACTAACGTGATGCCAGCGCTGACTGCGTATCACACTGCAGGGCTGCCAGTTTGGGCTGGGTTTGATACTAGACCACAGAGACCGGAGCCTTAACAGCACAGCCGTGTAGAAACGTCAGAGGTGCAGGTGCACAAAGTGAGAAAATGGCACACCACCATAGACAAATGACACCCAGCCATTGTACAGAATATGTTTTACCAAAATGAACGCATGAAATGTAATGATAGCAACAATAATAATACAAATATACCCTCAGTGGGCCTCATTCATCAAACGTGAGCCGAACGAAATTCACCGTAAATTCATCGGAAATGCATTTCCACAAATAATGCGGGATTTATCAAAGTTTTGTCAGTTTTTTCGTAGGAGCCGAACAAACTTCACGAGTGGTCTCAGCAGCTCTTATTGTACGCAGAAGTGAAAGAAGACGGTTGTAAGGCATGTTTTGCTATTTTATTATTCCATTAACGAATATATAATTGTATTATTTATTTATTTATTTATTTGTTTATTTATTGTATTTAAAGTGGCTAAATTATTTTAATATGCCGATTGGATATTATAATTATTCACATCATATAAAAACACAACAGGATTCAGCATTAAAAAGGGTGATGTTTAATTCCGGTAACACTACCCCTGCGAAACAAAGTTCAAGTTACACCTGCAAACATCATGGTAGGCTATAGAAGTGGCATGATTTGTTTACGAGTTTTGTTTTTTGCTTCGCGTTTAATGTCAGAGGTTGATGGGAACTATTTTTCCCAGTCGGAAGGAGCTAATTCGTTCATTCTAATATGACGTGAATGCAGCATTAGGCTTCGTTGTTATCGTTTTACGTTCCATTTACAGCTTTAGTAAAAGATTTGAAGCGTGGCTACCTAATCACTTGGTTTGAGGCTTGTGACACCTCCTTCTGGCTCTCTGCAAGGAGAGGAAAAACGTAGCTATAGGCTATTGATGTCACCCAACGATGAGATTCCAGATAACGATGTCTCCTATGATGTGCCAATACGTTCCTCTAGCCCAAACTAATCGTGACGCGTTTAGCCAACCACCGGCTTAAACCAGTTTTTCATTATCAAAAATGCTTTAAACGGTATACACCTGTCTATAAACACTTAATATTTTATTATATGATATGCATACTTATATAAGCAGATAATCATTCGTGAATTGCATTCAAAAGTTTAATTTTTAAATGAAAATGTCTTGTATGCGTATTGGAAGGAGGGTTGTGTGTGCACTGTTTTGTGATGTAAATATCTTGGTATGTACTGGTGTTCACGATGACGTGTATGCTCCAGGACCTGTAGAATTTTTCATATTTAACAAGAAATAAAGACCACCCGCTATATTAGAAAATGCATGGCATCTAATCCTGCATCAGTTTCACCCTTTTTCCCTCCGTTGGAATTACATGGTACTGCATGTGATGAAAGTTGTGTAGGAATATATCCCATGCATTTTTAAATATAGCGGGTGTTTATTTTTTTTTAAATATGAAAAATTCTGTAGGTCCTGGCGCACTTGTTAAGATAGACGTGATCATGAACACTAGTAAGTACCAAGAATGCACTCGTTTTTTTTTCACTTGTACTATTAACAGAACTTCAATCTCTGCTTCAGATTAGCAGGACAGTAGATCTCCAGGAACAGGGTTGGGCAGCCCTGCTCTTGCTGTTGAATTTGGTGTGCTTTGTTAGGGTTGGAGTGAAAACCTACAGGACAGTAGATCTCCAGGAACAGGGTTGGGCATCCCTGCTCTAGCTGTTGAATGAGGTGCGCTTTGTTGGGGTTGGAGTGAAAACCTACAGGACAGTAGATCACCAGGAACAGGGTTGGGCAGCCCTGCTCTTGCTGTTGAATGAGATGTGCTTTGTTGGGGTTGGAGTGAAAACCTACAGGACAGTAGATCTCCAGGAACAGGGTTGGGCAGCCCTGCTCTTGCTGTTGAATGAGGTGTGCTTTGTTAGGGTTGGAGTGAAAACCTACAGGACAGTAGATCTCCAGGAACAGGGTTGGGCATCCCTGCTCTTGCTGTTGAATTAGGTGTGCTTTGTTGGGGTTGGAGTGAAAACCTACAGGACAGTAGATCTCCAGGAACAGGGCGGCCCTGTATTTCAGGCAACATTAGTTCAGAGCAGTCATCTGGCAGTTGGAAGGTTGCCGGCCGACCCCCCTGATCAAGACACATAAGTCCCAATTGCACCGGACGAGCTGATTGGTACCTTGCATGGAAGCCTATCACTGTTTGTTTGTTTGTGTGCGTGCATGTGTGTGTGTGTGTGTGTGTGTGTGTGAGAGTAAATGGGTGAATGACAGCCATCAATTATAAAGTGCTTTGGATAATTGTAAAGCACTTTGGATAAAAGTGCTATATAAATGCAGTCCATGCTCTAGCGATTGAATGAGGTGAGCTTTAGATAATTTTAAAGTGCTTTGGATAAAAGCGCTATATAAATGCAGTCCATGCTGAATGAGGTGAGCTTGGTTTGAACTGGAGTGAAAACCTGCAGGTAGGTAGATCTCCAGGAACAGGGTTTGGCAGGGTTGGGCAGCCCTGCTGTAGGTAAATATGTGTTTAATTTACACGTACAGCCTATACCGTTTGTGAGCTGTGCTGGCTGGTGAACACAATTTGTTGTCTCCATTTCCATTTTCTCTTGAGCTTATGAGAATACAAAAGGCGGTCCTGCTCTAGCTGTTGAATGAGCAGGGTTTTTGTTAGAATTGGAGTGAAAACCTACTGGATGGAAGAGCTCCAGGAACAGGGTTGGGCAGCACTGCGCTAGCTGTTGAATGAGATGTGTTTTTAGGTATTTATTTGGATTGGTTTTCTGCTGCTGTAGCCTCTACTTCAAGGTTAGACATGTTGTGTGTTCAGAGAGGCTCTCATGCATTCCTCTGTCCTAACACATGATCATTTTGAATAACTGTCACCTTGCTTTCAGCTTTAACCAGTCTGGCCCTTCTCCTCTGACCTCTCTCATCAAAAGGGCATTTAAAGAGCTGCTGCTCACTGGATGATTTTGTTTGTTTTAGCACCATTCTCTGTAAATACGAGACTATTGTGCGTGAAAAACCTAGGAGATCAATTGAGATACTCATAATCCCGTTGAGATACTCAAACTACTGGCACAGACAATCATTCCAAGGTCAAAGGTACTTAGATCACATTTCTTCCCCCAGTCTGATGCTTGGAGAACTGAACGGAACCTCTTGACCATGTCTGCATGCTCTTATGCATTGAGTTGCTGCCACATAATTGGTTGGTTAGATTTGTGTATTAATGAGCTGGTGTACAGGTGTATGTGGTTATTGAGACAGTTCCTGCTTACTGGTTCCATGGATTCCTATGGGAACTGCTCATTGGCGCATGAGGTCAGTTCGTGTTTGACTGTGGAGCTTTTTTGGCACCAGAGCAGGAGCACTGGGTAGCTAAACGTGAAGGGATGAGTAGGAATGAAAGAAAGCGTATATTCTTTCCTCTGCGGCTCACTTAAATTGTCCCTGGAGAGTAATCAGTAGTTCAGCGTGAAGAACTTTTTGAATTTAAAAGTACTGTTCATAATAGTATTTTGCCAGGGCTAATTCTTAGTTTTGAATGGACTCTGATGGGGAAATTTGCTTTTTGGCACCAGAGGCTTAAACTGCAATACCTCTATGTCTTACCTAGGAAATCGAACCCTTTACCCACTATTCCACACTGCCACCTTCCTCACAAACACCTGCATAGAGAAAATCTTCATTGAGTCTTTTGTCTTTATTTACTGCGAAGTCTTTTCTCCCTCGTCATGAAGCGACCAGGACAGCGGTTAGTCATGACATCATTGAATCGTAATGTGCGGCTGAAAATGGTCACGACCTTGTTGTCATCCACACTAGCAGAGGAGATAGTTCCACCCTCCGTCTACTGGGAAACCTCTCAATAATCAACCCACCAATCCAAAATACCAAACCTTTACTCATTGGCGTAAACTAACGCAAAGAAAACCGTGCCCTCTTAAAATGGAAAACAAGAAACAGAATAAACATCACCCAAGGGTTAAACCTTCTCACATCCATGGAAGACATATCCATGGAAATAATCTCACACCAGCACCCCCATATACTCACATGCCCTAACTCCAGATACACTCAACCATACCATCTCCCATACCCCAGTCTGCAATCCAACTCATCCACAATCATGTGTATTGGCCTTTTATTATTCTTTTCATTCTCCTTTTTCTCCCCGTATTTAGCGATGTATTATTCATATTTTTATATTTAATTTAATTTTTCTTCTCTTACTACTCATTCATCAATTCTGCCCATCTACCCCCTTGTCCACCTGTCTGGTTGTCTGTCTATCCGCCGGTCTATCCGTTTGTCTGTCTGCGTGTCTTTTGGCACACTTTTTTCGGCTGCTTGATTTTATTTTATAGATTATTTATTTATTATTTCGTTTAAATCTCAAGTCACTTTTTTGTGTGTTGTTTTAGCCCCGCTGAAAGGCTTCATAATAATATTTTGTATGAAGAAAAACAGAGCAAGAAAGACAGTGGAGATAATTACAGTGGCAAACTCATCTACAAACTGTAGCTTAACACCCACAAGTTATAAGATGTGAAATTCTAAAGGCCAGGATATCATTTGCATTTTAAACAGGAGGATCTGCATGCATGCTGAGCTGTTACAAAGATGGTCTGTATAAACAAATAAACAATTATTTTATATGTAATTGAATATGTACCCCTAGTTCAATGAGTGAATACATTATTATTTAGCACATTTGGGAAAATATAATTCATGGTTTTAATTGCTCAAATAGATTTACAGTAATCGGTTCTTTTGAAACTCTGAGCTAATCACCTACCAATCTACCAATTTTGAAGGTGCATGTGCGTCGTTGCTCAAGAGTATTTTTCTACTTTCCCTTTCTGGTCATCACGCTGGAATCAGTGTGTTTTTTTCTGAGGGTTGCTCATTTCTTTTTGGTCGCAGTTTATAAGAACTGGGATCAGAAATGGATCATTAACGTTTTAAACTATAGCCTAGTGTGCAGTCTGTCGCCGCAGTCACAGTGAAACTTGACAGTGGCGGACCGCTCAGGAACCAGACGACATATTTATAGTAACAGTGCGCCACCCACTGGTTAAATTGCAGGTTGTTTTATTTACCGTGAAATCTTTGTTGATCATTATGTGATGTACAATGTGCTCTCAACCATATAATGCGCTACATCTTAGCTGCACATAACCAGACTTCTGCAACACCATGGCAACGTTAGCAACGCCTTAGCTTATTAATGGAAATGTAATAATTATAATTACTTCCTGTAAGAGTGATTGTATTAGGCCTAATTAATGAACGAATTCATTAATTGACTAGTAGCTGAAATAATATCCGACAGTTAAATAATATCGACAAATAACTTTCTTTTCAAGATGAATTACACTGATAACAGATGCATAGCCTACCTATACATTTTACAGGAGTGCACGCTATGTATACGTAGTCTACATATAATTGCAACTGAATTGAAATACACGTGTAATTAATATCGAATGCTTCGGCTACATCACTTCAAATCACAATTATAGAGAAAAAAAAAGACTAGGGGATCCGTATAATAGACCAAAATCCAAGCCGCCTACACCCAAATCTGATAGCTGTCTGCCTGGAGACATCTCCTCCCCTGCGACAAACTTATTTAGCATCACTGAGACAATAACACAACGCTGTATTTGGAGTCACTGATGCTAGTAATACCAGAGGATATCAACGAACACGCCAAATTTACCCCAATTCCAATCAACAGCGAAATAGTAATAGTAACACCCTACGCTGTTGTTCTAGTCGTACTGATATGCCATTTAAAGGGAGGCAGTCTGTTACGAATAATGGCATTCGGTTTCATTGCCCAACGACATCCCACACTGCATTTAGAACTGAGTTTCACACTGATCACAAAGACAGGTTTTTGTTGTTTCATTCTGATGAGGAATACAAAAATAGGCTACCGAAGCTATTTTATAGGCTATTTAGATTAACTTCAGGATACAGGCGAGGTGCACTTGGCACTAATATAAAAAATCTGGAGGCTATAGTTTCCTATAAACCTCGCGTAGGCTATTCTTTAAATTCCGCTGCTATCGTGTTTAGACAGGAAGGCAAAGTGAAGCCGTGTTGACAGAGGATGGAACCCGGTAGTGTTGCCTAGCAACTGTTGCGTCAATGAGAAACAGCAGCGCAGAGCGCATGCAAAACAGAAAGCAGCCGCCACAGCGCTGATTCCTTCGGTAATTTAAATTCATTATTTACAACGCCACCAACAAAAACACGATGCGCGATGAGATCGGTGTCCGGCACTATGCTGTATTAATAAGCTGTACGCTAGGAGCTGGAGGCGTTTATTATCGTTTCTTTACGGTTTGCAGGATAATAGCCATCACAAATTCCCGTTAAGAGGTTTTGTAATTAACTCCATGGCTATTTGCCATTTCTCAACGGAAAATATTCAGCTGGAGGTAATGCCTAATATTGTGTGACAGAGATGTCTGCCGGTACTGTCTTTGGAACCACCCACC
This sequence comes from Conger conger, assembly GCF_963514075.1. NCBI lineage: Eukaryota > Metazoa > Chordata > Actinopteri > Anguilliformes > Congridae > Conger > Conger conger. The sequence continues at coordinate 77,440,982 of NC_083761.1, forward strand.
CCACACACTCAACACACACTCGACTCCACACACATCCATACTCAAAACACACACTCAACACTGCACCACGTGCACTGAACACTTACACTGAGCAGACTCCACCAACACGCTCAAACACACACACTGCACAACCTACACCCACCACACACCCTAAACTCAACACACTCATACACACTCAACACTGTACAACCTACACTCACCACACACCCTAAACTCAACACACACATACACACTCAACACTGTACAACCTACACTCAGCACACACCCTAAACTCAACACACACACACACACACACACACACACACTCAACACTGCACAACCTACACTCACCACACACACTTGACCCTACACTCAACACACACACTCAACACTGTACAACCTACACTCACCACACACCCTAAACTCAACACACACATACACACTCAGCACTGTACAACCTACACTCACCACGCACACTTGACCCTACACTCAACACACACACTCAACACTGTACAACCTACACTCAGCACACACCCTAAACTCAACACACATACACACTAAACGCTGTACAACCTACACTCACCACACACACATTCACTACTGCACTCAACACACACACACTCAACACTGTACAACCTACACTCACCACACACACTCAACCCTACACACACACACACACACACCCTCAACATTGTACTACATACACTCAGCACGCCCATGCTTTACAAATGTCTCCTTACAGCTTAGTCCTGTTCTAATGAAATAGCAGCATCCAGCATGCATAGGTGACCTCTTGTGGACATAAGCAAGTACTACAGTTAATGTAAAAAAAAAAAAAAAAAAGAAAGTGTGGTAGATGTTCATCTTATTCAACACGCACACACACACACACACACACACACACACACAATATCTGGTTTTATATGTGTGACATTTGGTTTTTATAATGATGTAATGCAGATCAGGGCAGGCTAACCCTTGGGCGCGCTGATATGAACCCTCCTTATTAAATGTGATTCAGCGGAGGGAATTACCATAGAGTTTATATCACAAGGTCATTTACCTGAGGAAAGAGCCCTCTGCGGGACATAGACGCTGGTTTCATTTCTGCTTTGGGGCACACTGCTGGACTGCCTAGTCTCATGTAGTGAAACAACAAGTCTCACAAGCGTTCTGGTCTAGCAATGAATTCACATGAAAATATCCTCCCGAATCTACATATGTGGCTGGAAAATGCTGTGCCTACAATTACAGAAATGCAGGTGCAATGCTTCATTTAAAGTGCAGTCTTCATAAATACTGTTAAAAGGGGGTTTCCCTTTTGAAAATTATACAATTATTGTAAAACTATATACTGTATATACTGTTGATGGCTTTTATTTATTTTGTCAACATTGTAAAGCACATTTGTCTTTAATATTAATCAACAGCACATATTTAGTATGAGCCATTCGAACATCCAACATGAATAACATAAAGGTTTTATTATCTATATGTTATCACATGCTTTCAATGATAGTCTTAACTACACACATCGTGATGGCCATATACAGTACGTATATGTTATGTCATCTGTCATCCAAAATGCTTAAGGTGTTATACTGACTATTTGTAAGCAAATTCTAACTGAATGGAACAATTATAGACAATTTGAATGTAACTGAGGGGACAAACAAATTATTGCTTGATTTAAAGTGGTATACAGAAACAACTTTCACTAGCCCTTATTCCTGTGCGTGTGTGTGCGTGTGTGTGCCGTGTTCATAGACGTGCCTTTGTATGCAAATACAGAATTGGACCAGATGGTAAATTGTATTACAAGTACCTCTCAGGTGCTGTGAGTTGTTACATTTTTAATGCTTAGTTGGGTGTTGTTGTCTGCAATGGACACAGTAATCCAATCATCCTTAAGTATACTCAACAGAGTTCAACTTCAGCCACTCTCCTAGCCCGTCTCTGAGAGGAAAACTAATGGAGCAAAATGACAATACAGCAAGAGAGTGTATCCCTGGGGGGCGGTATTTCTCCCTCTAAATACTGCAGAGGTTCAGAGGGGGAGGGAGAGAGGGAGGAAGAGATGGATGGAGAGTGGGAGAGACAGACAGAGAGAGTGGTTAGAGATGTGGGGATGTGGGGGAGGAGGCATTGCAAAAATAGATTAATTTCAGTTTATTCAGACATTTTCTCAGCGGCGGTTGAAGCCAGCTCCTCCCTTCTCGAAATGCTCACACTGGAAACATTTTTTTTCATACAATGCTACCAAGAACAGCTTTTTATTTTATACTTCATATTTCCTCTCTTCCTGCCTTCTCCTGCTACTCTAGCTGACCCCTCTCGCTCTCTCCCTCCCTCATCTCATCTTCTTACCTCACCGTCCTCCCTCCATCCTTTCCCCCTCCACCCTACGTACCTCACCCCTCTCTCTTTTCTCGCCAACCCCTTTCGCTTTCTTTCATTCCACATTCTCCCTCTTTCTTTCATTGGAATATTCCTTCAATATTCTCCCTCTGTCACTCCTCTACCTTCCTCTGTCGTCACCCCGATCCGCTTAACCACTCCGTCTCTCGTTCCTCCTTCTCTCCCTTCATCCCTGTCTCTCTCTCTCTTTCTCTCCCTCTCAAACCCCTCTCTCCCTCCTTCAACCCTGTCTCGGGGGGCAGCCTATAGCCTAGTGGCTAAGGTACGTGGCTGGGACCCAGGAGATGGTGGTTCAAACCCCAGTGTAGCCACGATACGATCCGGGCCGCTGTGGGCCCTTCAGCAAGGCCCTTAACCTCGCATTGATCCAGGCCCCTGTTCAGTCAAATCTACTGTATGGCCCTTTGGATAAAAGCATCCGCTAAATAAGTGTCTCTCTCCCTCTCTCTCCCTGCAGACGGGGGTGGAGAGCTCGGGGGGCGGAGCAGGGGCGGAGCTCACCCGATACAGCCGCTCCTATACGTCGGGCGCCACGCTGGGGGCGGAGCTCCGGCGGGGCCGGAGCAAAAAGCTGGCGTCCAGCCTGCAGGTTCCGTGCTGGCGTCACCGCGACCGCGCCCGCTCCCCGGAGATCCTGAGCACCTCGTGCCGACCCACGACCCTGCCCCTCCGCATCCCGCCCCGAATCGCCATCACCCACGCCGACCCCGACAGGTAGGGAGCGCTGAGTCCATTTCTGTGGTGTGTTGAGCAGCTAGGTCTAATAGCATTTATGTGGTGTGTTCAGCAGCTAGGTCTAATAGCATTTCTGTGGTGTGTTCAGCAGCTAGGTCTAATAGCATTTCTGTGGTGTGTTCAGCAGCTAGGTCTAATAGCATTTCTGTGGTGTGTTGAACAGCTAGGTCTAATAGCATTTCTGTAATGTGTTGAACAGCTAGGTGTAATAGCATTTCTGTGGTGTGTTGAGCAGCTAGGTGTAATAGCATTTCTGTGGTGTGTTGAGCAGCTAGGTGTAATAGCATTTCTGTGGTGTGTTGAACAGCTAGGTGTAATAGCATTTCTGTGGTGTGTTGAACAGCTAGGTGTAATAGCATTTCTGTGGTGTGTTGAACAGCTAGGTGTAATAGCATTTCTGTGGTGTGTTGAACAGCTAGGTGTAATAGCATTTCTGTAGTGTGTTGAACAGCTAGGTGTAATCGCATTTCTGTAGTGTGTTGAACAGCTAGGTGTAATCGCATTTCTGTAGTGTGTTGAACAGCTAGGTGTAATAGCATTTCTGTAGTGTGTTGAACAGCTAGGTGTAATAGCATTTCTGTAGTGTGTTGAACAGCTAGGTGTAATAGCATTTCTGTGGTGTGTTGAGCAGCTAGGTGTAATAGCATTTCTGTGGTGTGTTGAACAGCTAGGTGTAATTGCATTTCTGTAATGTGTTGAACAGCTAGGTGTAATAGCATTTCTGTAGTGTGTTGAACAGCTAGGTGTAATAGCATTTCTGTAGTGTGTTGAACAGCTAGGTCTAATAGCATTTCTGTAGTGTGTTGAACAGCTAGGTCTAATAGCATTTCTGTGGTGTGTTGAGCAGCTAGGTCTAAAGGCATTTATGTGGTGTGTTGAACAGCTACTTTAGGTGTAATAGCATTCATCTGGTAAAATAAAATAACTGGCTGTACTTTGTGGAATTGCTTCTCAAGCAAAGGTCTGAATGTTGCTTTGCATTCAGACAAGTAAACAAAAGTGAGGAAGAAAGTTGAGAGTGAGGGATCAAATGTTAGGCCACTATATCCTGACCGCAGTATCAAAACCCTTATTTTCCAATTAAGGCACATCATATTTTTGAGCCGTACGTGTTTTTACTGGCTCTGTACTGTAACCACGGGAGACTGAAACTTGGTAAATGTTTGGTAAAACACTGTGCGGTGCTCATCTACACGTGACTGACCTTGTGATAACTAAGCTCGAGAGTTTATTATTGCTCATACAAAAAGGCTAAATCCATAACAGAAATATCTATCTACTCACTCAGTCTGAAAATGACACATGAGCCTCCATTTTAAAGTTAATGTGTCAGACGCCTGTAGCTATTTCAGAATTGAGCTTTCCCTCGTAGCACATATTTAAGGTTTAATGGGGATTCCCGGTGTACACAAGCTGAAAAGAGTTTTCACGACACGTCAGTAGCCCTAGCTGCAGGCATGTTCCCTGTCTGGTTCTCTTGCAGAGAAAACCGAGAGCTTTCACGCCCAAGGTGTTGCAGTGTGGCGATTGCGTTTCAGACCAGCTTGTGAATGAGAAGTCCCCTAAAGGATTCCTGCTCCCGCCTGGACTCCGTTGTTATGTGATTCAGGGGGACGTCGGGCTTGTCGTTTTTGTCTTCCTTAAGACGGTCGCCCCTCAGCGGACGATAACTGACTGTGTGGGTTCAGTTCCCCGAATTAGAGCCGCTGAATAACGCACAATTGGGCCCGGCTAATTGCAGGCGCTGAGCCGCCTAAAAACAAGAAGGCCATGGTTACCTACAGGACAGGCAGGTGTCGTCAAAAATGATTAGAACATGAGATTTTCTAGGGTGGTGGGGCCCAATGTGAAATCTTTTTGTGGGGCGCTAGATCCCTGGTGGCTCTCCTGCCTACAGGCATTCAGAAGCACGGAGTTTGGGGCATATGTGGATTCAGAAGCAATGAGTTTGGTGCCTACAGGGATTCAGAAGCAGTGTGCTTGGTGCCTACAGGGATTCAGAAGCAGTGTGTTTGGTGCCTACAGGGATTCAGAAGCAGTGTGTTTGGTGCCTACAGGGATTCAGAATCAGTGACTTTGGTGCCTACAGGGATTCAGAAGCACTGAGTTTGGACACAGTAGCCACAGCATCAGCTTATTTCCTTAGGAGTCTAATGATAAACGCCTTTGAATGAGTCACATGTTTTTTCACCTTCGACTGAAGATCTACTCCGGTTGCTGATGTGTGTGTGTTTGTGTGTGTGTGTGTCTTAGGAGGGGTAGATGAGCTATCATGGGGCAGGCACGGAGATGTTATTTGGATATTTTTGATAATCTGATATTGTGTTCGTGCAGCACTGACGTGGAGGTTGTATACGAGTCAGCTTGTTGTGGGACTCACTGTGTCCTGATGCGGGGTTATGTGACTCACTGCAGTGTATTGATATACGGACCTGAACACCATTAGCCCTGTGCCAGGATATTGATATACAGTACAGCCCTGAACACCATTAACCCTGTGCCCGTAGATTGATATACTGCCCTGTACTCCATTAGCCCCGGCACAGATTAACAGATGAAAGCGCTCTGTTTGTTTGCACAAATTAAAAGTCTCTATGACACCAGATACCCTGAAACCTTGGGAAGCTGATGTCCAGTTGTGTGTGTGGCAGACTCAGAGTATGCACTTGCAACCCAGGACCTACAACACAAGGATAAAAGCATCACTAGCAGGAATGATGGTCCATCTGTGCGGATATTATTATTATTATTATTATTATTATTATTATCACAACACTGTCAGCGCAGATCCAACCGATCCACACGAGTGCAAATCGCTAATATCGCGCTGGGTCCTCACGAGCGGGGTTTAATTGCCACTATTTTCACTCCTCCGTCCTCAGACACTTCCGCCACTCTTAGGATGTCTGTCATCGTCTGAGTAAGCCTGGTACTGCCCAAGGATAAACAAGTATTGTAAATGTGCCCTGTTCTCCTTCATAATTTTCATGACGTGCAATATTTTATTCAGCTGCCTCGCACTCGCGTGCTGTCGTGACTGCAGAAGGCCGAGGACATGCTTTCTGTCACGGATAATAAATATCATAATTAAACATCGTGCAAATTAATCTGAGATATGTGATTTTTTTTTTTTGTCCGCTTATTTAAATCAAAGGAATTACCGAGCTGTTTTTTATTGATGGTTTAGTCACAGACTGCAAAATGGAAAACCCCCCCCGACCCCAGCATTTAGAAGGGAAGTTAAAAGTGGAATGACCCTGAGTATACTAAAAAAAATATCTCTGGGGGATTTGAAACACAGTGAAATTCTGCCCTGCTAAAGCGGGATACACTGTGAACGTATGATCTGCATATTCATGAGCGATGAATATTCATTTTAGTACTTTGTCAGGTGCATTTAAATTTGCATATTGCCCAGCATGCAATTATGTCAAAATCACAGAGTATTTTTTGTCTTCTTTACATCCAGGGGTACAATTTAAATACTTCTTTAAACATTTTCAGTTTTAATCTCTATGACATGTCCACCATATGACAGCCTTTCTGCTGGATTTAAGATCCTCTGTGATTGGCTGAAAAGCCAAGAGGAAAGAAGCAGAAGAGGGTTGACATGTAATGGCACACACACACACACACACATGGATACACACACCCACACACACACACACATGGATACACACACCCACACACACACACACATGGATACACACACCCACACACACACACACACATGGATACACACAAGTGTAACCACGCATGCGTGCACACACACACACACACACACACACATGGATACACACACACACACACACACACACATGGATACACACAAGTGTAACCACGCATGCGTGCACACACACACACACACACACACACATGGATACACACACACACACACACACACACACATGGATACACACACACACACACACACACACACACACATTTACAGTGTGGATGAGATGTATATAAAGTGATCCCAGAAGCAATATTGTCCTCGGGCTAATATGCTAACAGTACCTGCCCTTGTCTGTGCGGGAATGCAAATGAAGTTCAAATGCCCATTTGGAGACGCAATTTAATTTTATCTTGGCAATCTGGCTTGCATGTGCAAAAAATATTAATGAAAACGATCTTAAAAAGAATGAAATACTTCTGTTTAACAACAGCACAGTGTATCCAGGGTTATGCATGCCAGGGGATAATTTAGAATTCCTGCATTTATGTTAGTGGCTACGCTATAACTGGGTACTGTTATGCACAGTTATTGAATTATGCTTGCACAACAAAGGAAAATAAATGTGTTTGTTATGTTAAATGGTTATTACACTGTAATACTGCTTATAAATGCTTTCTAATGCATTACTTACTTACTAATCATTGCTTATCAATTATCAATTCATTTAAACTGAATGGAATTTCAATGCAGTGTTTCATTGTATAATCCCTACAAAGTTGAGGTGAATCAGATATATTTACATTATTTTTTTAACAATAACCAGGACTCCCTCCCCCCCACCACAATTCTCATAAGTTGAAGGCTAATTTTACAATTTCATGATATATTAATAAGTCAAAAGCCAGTCAAATCCTGTGTGTGTGTGCCTATGTGTGTGTGTGTGTGTGTTTGTCTTTCTGCGTGTGTGAGAGTCAGATTTATGAACAAATGTTTGAATCCATTTGATGATTGAATCCATCCCATTATTCTTAAAAGGGAAGAATAATATCACATAAGAATTGAATGAGATATTTTTATAATCTTAGTCAATCACCCGAAGTGCAATTCACTGTGTGCTTTCATCCAGTTTTATCTGGGTTATTCACTGCTTTTTACAGACACTGTCACAAAGATGCAAAACTTGAGCCCCCAAATTTCTGACAAGTGGGAACTCCCCAAGGGGAAGAAAACCCGGTTCTCAGGCAGAGGTTCTGATCCGGTCTGATCCTCCACTGGCTGGCCCCGGGCCCATCGCTCAGGGGTGGGCTGTTCCAGTCCTGGGGGGCCGGTGTGTAGGCAGGTTTGTGTTTCCACCAATTTCCCTGGCTAAATACGCTAACAGGCTACATACCTCAGGACTGGTTCACTGGTAGATCAGATCAGTAAAATGGCCCATATAGGGACACAAGAACAGTTTTGAAATGGAGTCTAAAATAGTTGCTATGAAAACCATGAACAGATACAGCCCTTGGCTTTAGTTAAAGACAAATAGACTAAGGCAGCGGTCTCCTTGAGTATCCCCAGGCAGATTTGGGTATTTAATGTGTTCCTCGTCACGCACACCCGATACAAGTCAATGAGGGCTTGAGGTGGATCATGTGACCTGCCTGGACTGGGTTGAGAAGCACTGGTCTTCAGGGGATGAACAGATTACAGCCAGTGATGTTAACCTTGCTGGGGAGGTTACAAGGTGCAGCTCATATTAAGCCACGTTACCATAGTAGTGCTGTATGAATGGTATACGGCACCTCTCCCCATCCCTCCCTACCTCCCTGTCAACCTTAATTGTTGTCTTTGTGATTTACTTTGTGTTTCGGTATTTTTAGTTGGCTAGGTAAGCAGTATTTGGATAGTTAAGTTTGGTCACTTTTGCTTTGTTGTTTGTTTGTTTATTTGTTTGTTTGTTAGACCCTGGTCCTTATCTTTGTTGTACGGGTAGCAATTGAAATTGTACTTCCCTCTAGGGTCTTTCAGCGCACTTATCCCTGGTTATGGGTATGCACTTTGTTGTACGTCGCTCTGGATAAGAGCGTCTGCCAAATGCCAATAATGTAATATAATACGGATTAAATCGTGTAAGTTTTGCAGGAGCGGGCAAGTGGCGGCACGGAAGGTGCAGTGGGGAGCACTGCCGCCTCACAGCAAGGAGGTCCTGGGTTCGAATCCTGGTCGGCCGGGGCCTCTCTGTGTGGAGTTTGCATGTTCTCCCCGTGTTCGTGTGGGTTTCCTCCCACAGTCCAAAGACATGCAGGTTAGGCTGATTGGAGAGTCTAAATTGCCTGTGGGTATGAGTGTGTGAGTGAATGGTGTGTGTACCCTGCGATGGACTGGTGACCTGTCCAGGGTGTATTCCTACCTTTCGCCCAATGTATGCTGGGATAGGCTCCAGCCCCCCTGCGACCCTGGATAAGCAGGTTAGGATAATAGATGGATGGATGGATGGAGGAGTGGGCAAGTCCTCTTTATTGTGACCAGCTCTTCCTTCGGCTCAGGCAAAACCAAAGGAGCCTTGTTACAGCCCAAACCATCATACCATTCTTTTTGTGTACTTTCAACTGTATCTTTGTATGAAAAAAACCAACAACCATCAGATGCCCTTTCAGCTTTCAGGGCAATGCTTCAGATTGTCCGATAAATCATTCAGAAAAAAAAAAGGGTTTTAAATGTCCATGTGTAATGTACCTGCATTGCAGTTCCTTCTGCTGTTGTATATTCAATACTTGCATCTTGATTAGCGCAAGTAAAAAAAGCCTACATTCCTCAGAAACCTGCAGTTGTTCTTTATTCTTCATGCTGACATAATTTTCAGTCAATCCAGTGACATCTTCTGACCTGTCAAGCCACCAATCTGAGGTCTTGCATTTTGTTATCTGAGCAGCAATTGGGTTCCTACTAGTCAGTTGAGTGGTAGGAAGAATGATAGGGTTCTCTGAGCTTTCAAACAAGCTCTGTTAGTCCTCTTATCAGTCTACACAGCAGGGTGCCCAACAGCACATTCTACATGGCATTTAAAAGCACAGCAACACACTGTGAGCTCTGGATGAAAACAGCTTAGCGCTGTCTTGTAAAATATATTTTCTAAATTGATTATGGCAGATACTGAAGAAAAAAAGCTTTTTTTCAGGTCACCGAGGAGCCTGTTGAAAGCGCATCTTCAAGGTGAAATGTAGCCCTCTAGAATGTGCCTTTAGATACCTGCCCAATTTTCCAGTGGTGGGGAACATGTTGGGGATGAACTATGTCCTTATAAGACTTACAGAACAGTATAATAATTTAGACTAAACTAGATGTGGATTTTGTGAAATAAACAATACTGCAAGTTGATAAGATTATTATTTTTTTATTATGTATATGACAGGTGGACCATGAATTTATTGACAGATAGTCCCTAATAGTCATCTAATTTTCAAGGGGGTCCAAAAACACAGATATACATACAGTTAAATACATCAAACTAAACACAAACACACACTGTACAACATGCACCAAGGTTCTCATTTACCCTGAATACTTGTTCTGACTGGTAAATATGTGCCCTTCAAAGATTGCCATGAACTTTAAGTCTGCTGTGTGTTTCCACAAAGCTTTATTTAAGAGTAGGGCAGAACTCCAAAATTCGGGCCATAGACTATATACAAAGTGCCAGTGATGTGTCCATGAGCTTGTGAAAAGCATTTTGAAACAGCAGAAGTGAAGTTTTCTGGCACTGCCATGTTGTACAATGTGGTGCTCAGTACTGATAGCCCAAGCAACAATAGCCAGTTTTTGCAATACAAATAAAAGAATAAGTGAGTGGATTTTTATATATATATATATATTTTTTTTTTTTTTGACTATATAAAATGTTACTATTATAGACTATTGTTATCTTTTATACTTTATTCATAAATGCATCAGATATTATAAAAAAAAAAAAAAAAATGAAAGACACTTGTGAGGGTAATTTTCTTAATTGATTCTTAATTGACAATGTGTGTTAACATGAAGACAATCACGTGGTTAAAAATAACCTTTTATTTTTCATCCTTATTACTATTAGACCACTTTCTGAATTAAGTGCTTGCTAGGAGTCTTTCTCTGTCTCTCTCCCAGCAGACAGGCAGCCTTTGACCTTAATGTCTCTGCTTCTCCTGGAAGGGTGTAGGGTTCTGGTCTTACAGCAAGGTCAACAAGGGGTAGTCAGAAGACAAAATACTGATGAATGTTAGTGGCCAGCTTCATGTCTTTTTGTTTTGGTGAAGCCCCCCCCCCCCCCCCTTTCTGGAAAAGTGTGTTTAAGAGTCTTACGATGTATGATGGGCTTTATTTACACCACACACTGTTCTCTGAAATGACTCTGAAAGTACATTAACAGAACTTACGCACTTTATTTTGTGCACAAACCGCATTCCGCAGTTTGATATTCACTGAGGTAACTCAGGCTAAGTTGCACTGAGGCATTGAGCTCGCGGCTCCTTTACAAACCCAGCTCCCTAGCCGCCGTTGGCACTCGTGCGGTTCTGCCGCTAATCTCGCTAATCCGTCGCTCTTTCGCTTCTACGCCACGGAAGGGCGAATATCTCAAAAACCGCGCGCGCTCCTGCATTATGTCTGCCGCTTGGCTGAGTGTACAGAACACGGCTTTTACAAAGCCGCATGTCGTTTCTTTCCTTTTTTTTTACCAGGAAAGCGCACGCTTGCTCTGATTGGTTTTCAGAGTGCCGCTGCTGACAACAACCCATTAAGAGATTCCCCCGAGTGGCCATTACGGGTTCTAAGTGGCTGGCGTGGTTTTACAGTGTTGAGGAAACTCCCCGCCAACATGCACTTTGCACAACCGTATGTAATGCTGCCTTAAAAAGCCATTATGCCTTTTAAGTGGCGGGAAGGGTTGCCATATCCATAACACTCTGCTCAAAAGATCACTAGGTACGACGGCACGAAGGCATGCGTCATGGGCTTTAAGGCGGAGGGTAGGGTGTCCGTATTGGGAAAACTCCACTCCAGGATGAAATTCCATCACGTTGGTCAGGGGGCAGGGGCCATTAGGATGTGGGGGAGCAGGGTTGCCAGATATCTTGTCGTGCGCAAGTGATGAGACCTAAAAATATTCAGACCCACGCTGTGACCAGCAGACTGCACATCTGCAGCCCTGCGTGTGATTGGACGTGCCAGACCGGGACGGTTTTTTTATTGGAGGACGCGCTCCAGATGACTCTGAGTCTGGCCGTGGCTTCATCAGATCCTGGGGCGTGTGCGAAGCAGGGAGCCACAGCCGGGCGGGGCGGGATGGACGCACGCTGGCCAACGCGTCGTGCCCGGGTGCGCTGATAAGCCCACAGGAAGACCTGCTGAGAGCAGATCATGGTGCTAGCCCTCTATCTCAGGCTGCAGGTTCAGCTCTCTAGAATGCTTTATCTCTGAACAAGGTGCTTAACCCGCATTACTGCACGACATCCAGCTGAACAAAAGACCTGTGTCTAAAGAAAAACGGCTGGGCTTGAACTATGTGGGTAACACTGAATAAGAATGGTAAATGGTTGGCGTTTATATAGCGCCTTTATCCAAAGCGCTGTACAATTGATGCTTCTCATTCACCCATTCATACACACACTCGCACACCAACGGCGATTGGCTGCCATGCAAGGCATGCCAACCAGCTCGTCAGGAGCAAATGGGGGTTAGGTGTCTTGCTCAGGGACACTTCGACACAGCCCGGGCGGGGGATCGAACCGGCAACCCTCCGATTACCAGACGACTGCTCTTACTGCCTGAGCCATGTCGCCCCATATGAGTGCCTTCTAAATGTGTGCATGTGAAAACCTCTGTGGTTGCAGCTAGAGAGGATACTACAACTCTGAGGAAAGATAGCACCCCTGTTGGTTAGGGTTAGGGAATCTGGTTCACATACAGGGCTGGGGTTTTCTTAATTAAGACCACAATCATCAACTGTATATGTCTTCCTTGGCCTACCAGTCCCATTGCGATTGAGGAGCTCACCAGTGCGTTCTTTGTTGGTATAGCCCCCATTGATTTAGTCTGCTGATCTATAATTGAATCTATTTTTTGCAACCTTTTTCTGAAGGAATCATTTGTCATGCAGCATATTACAGAAAATCAAAGTGTTAGTTGACTTATTAAAAGTCCTGCCGTGTGGATATGGAATATTTATTCGACATGGCTTTCTGACAGAGTGTGACAGCAAGAGTATAAATCGTCCTTGAGCAGACATTGAAAGTCTAATTAAGAACAGTTAGCAGCTCGTTAGTGTTCAGAGCTTGCAGTTGCAGTCAGAGGAAAAGGGCAGTCGTGGTGGGTCCCCAGATTGAGTTGAAATCCCCTGGTAAAGACTGCCATGTCGGATCAATGGTGTAGGCATGTGATGGAATAGGTTGCCATGTAGGATCAGTAGTATAGGTGCCATGTAGCCATGTAGTAATGTGTGACGGTACAGGCATACTGTATGGATCACACAGCCAGTGTGTTATTATTGGAATATTATTGGTTTCAGTGTAGTATGAATGTAGGAAGTTGGTTTTTATCGATGCCTGTCTGTCTGGCCAGATTTTGGTCATATAATAATTTAAAATATTATAAAAACTTTATAATATTTTAGTCCCAACAATAATATATTTTAGAAATAATGTATTGTATATGAATGTATACTTTTCAAATATATATAGAATTTTAAAAAATAGTTTTTTCACATGATTGCACATGTTTTGGTCAGTGAGACATTTTCTTTTTCTATTGAAACTTCTCAGGGATTTGCGGGAGTGTTTTAAAGCAGTTTGTATTTGAATACTAAACTGTTACTGTGAACAGGGCACCCAAGGGGTACCGTCTCATCGGTAAACACCTCCCTATTCATCCCATATAAAGCTATGTGAGTCAGCACGTGCCACGCCAAGCTAGCAGTGAGCCAAATGGAGCCATTTTCACTGCACCTGAGGGGTTCCCACACAAAATCAATTGCCTTCATGCCTCATTAGGTGTGTACATTTAGCATTTCCAGCAGTGAACACACAGACACACAGTGCAGTCCATAAGTATTTGGACAGTGGTACCATTTCTGTTCTTGCACAGACTGTACCCTATAATTTGATACAATATTTTAACTCGCTGAGCATTTTATTCGATATTTATTAGACTTAAGTTTTTGACTTATTTATATTCTGCTGCTGTAGCCTATCCACTTAGAGGTTTGAAGTGGTCTGTGTTCAGAGATGCTCTTCTGCATACCACTGTTGTCATGTCTGGTTATTTGTTACTGTCACCTTCCTATCAGCTTTGACCAGTCTGTCCCTTCTCCTCTGACCTCTCTCATTAACAACATGTTTTTCCTGCAGAACTGCTGCTCACTGGATTCTTTTAGTTTTTCGCACCATTCTCTGCAAACCCTGTTTTGCGTGAAAATCCCAAGAGATCAGCAGTTTCTGAGATACGCAAACCACCTCGTCTGGCACCAATAGTAATTCCATGATGAAAGATCACATTTCTTCCCCATTCTGACATTTGGTCTGAAAAACAGCTGAACCTCTTGATCATGCTTTTATGCATGACTGTATATCCATATCAGGGAAGTAATTCCTTCCAGGATTATATACACACACACATACATGTGTGTCCTGCTTCGTAATTTAATGCATCTGAAAAGGGTCTTTGGGCTTAGAAAAAGGTCAGAGCCACTACTTTAGATTATTGAACATTTCTCCTCAGTTCACAAAGTGAGACGGGTGCGTGGGGGGTTGGACCCAAAATGCACGACTCAGAAACAGGGGTGTAATAAAGTCCCGTCAGGGCTTTATCCAGGGAATATCCAGAGAGCGTAGTCAACAACAAGCAATGTTCATCCACGTAAAATCCAGCCAATACCAAAGTACAGTACCGAGGGAGAAGGCAGTCTCGTAATCGGTACACCATGCAAGAAGTCCGGTAGCCAGGAAAGCTGTCAGCGGGGCAGAAGTACAGGTGGACAGTAGGCAGGCTCAGGGTCGATGACGGCGCAAGAGTCACCCCGCTTCTCATTGGCCTCCACTGGCTTCCTATTGCCGCACGCATCCGATTCAAGGCCCTAGTGTTGGCATTTCAGGCTGCTAAGGGGACTGCCCCACATTACATACAATCCCTGATCACTCCCTACTCCCCAGCTAGACCACTCCGGTCTGCCAGCTCTGGTCGCCTTACGATTCCCTCTCTACGGGCACCTGGCGGTCGAGCTGCACGTTCACGCCTGTTTTCCGTTCTGGTTCCTCAGTGGTGGAATGACTTGCCTACCACTGTCAGGACAGCAGAATCCCTCCCCCTATTTCGACGCAGACTCAAAACACACCTCTTCAAACTCTACCTTAGTCCCCCCTCCTGATTTACCCCGCCCCCCCCCTTCTGATACCCCTATCCCTGTCTAACCCCCCCCAAAAAAAAAAAAAAATAATAATAAAAATATTGCACTTATATGACGACTATATGTTTAGAACAGCAGTCCAGGTGTATTTTTCTAGTTCTGGATGTGATGCTTTGACTTGTGGTAGAACCTATGCACTTGTAAGTCGCTTTGGATTAAAAGCGTCTGCCAAATGAATAAAATGTAATGTAAAGTCAAGACCGAAGTCTGCTCCGCGGGGCAAAAGCATAAAGACAGCAGGCAAAGTCGTGGTACAGGCAGGCAATGGTCAACAAAACAGAAGTCAATAATCTTTGGTCAATACATTTACATTACATTTTACATTTTAGTCATTTGGCAGACGCTTTTAATCCAAAGCGACTTACAAGTGCATAGGTTCTACCACAAGTCAAAGCATCACATCCAGAACTAGAAAAATACACCTGGACTGCTGTTCTAAACATATAGTCGTCATCATAAGTGCAATTTTTTTTTTTTTTTTTTTTTTTTTTTTTTTTGGGGGGGGGGGGGGGGGTTAGACAGGGATAGGGGTATCAGAAGGGGGGGGCAGGGTAAATCAGGAGGGGGGACTAAGGCTTGGCTCATAACAAGTAGCCAATGGCTTGACATAACCACTCAACCATGCACTGACAAACAAGGGGCAACAATTTCGCAAAGGCATGACATTGAACTGAGCTTGATATGCAGGTGTAGACAGGTGCAGACAATTAGATTGAGAGCCGCATGAGAATGGAAATCAGGTGTGGAGGATTGACAAGTTAACGAGGTAATTAGTAATCGTTAGTAATAAACCTATCCTGCCCTAGCGTTAGTAAATTAGTAAATGACATGCACAAGAAACGTAAGGTAACATGAACACATGGTTAGAATGTTAGTATTACCCAATCCTGATCTAAAGTTAGTAGGTTAGTAAGAAGACAAGGGGAATTGAAACAATTTAGGGAAGTGTGAGTGACAGAAAGGGAGAGAGAGAAAGCAGAAATGCAAGGTTTGCAGAAAGACACAAAAAAGTGTATGCTAAACAATGAACAGAACCACATAAGATGAAACAAACATAAATCATGGCATAACAAGTTTGCAACTGTGACATGAATAAACTACATAATGTGATATGACAAGACTAACAATAAAATCGTAACAACTAAACATGAAACATGACATGAAAATGAAATGTAACAAGAAATAACAACATGGCAAGACTAGACTAACATAATACGTGACATGACAATAACGTAACTAAGACAATGACTAAACATGAAACATGACGTGACAAACATGAAACGTGACATAAAGGCTTTTTGCTCATAACTCCTGTTTTGATTTGCATTATTCAAATGAATTAATTCACAGCCAGCCAGGGAAATATCTGTTATTATTCTTTTGTATGTATGATTTAAAGTTGAAACTTGTCATCCTTTGAAACGTAGCAACAGTGCACAATGAAAATTTGCTCAGTCTGAACATTCTGCAAATTGTAATTTTCCTCAATCAAAATGATGCAATCTAGCAGTAATAACCAACCCTGGTATTGATCCAGTATGTTGCTGCGCTATTGGATTGATATTATGAATGGCTACTAAGCTTCAAACGTGACGGTTTTGAGTCAGAGCTGACCTTTACAGTCCAATATTCCTCAAAGTGGAGTTTGATATATCCTTTGAGAGGTTCGGTCCCCTCTGCACATGAATATAATCACTAAAATGATCTCCGGAACAGGAGGAACTAAGCTAGTCTCATGCCCTTTGCACTGATAGGTTGATATCTGACCACACTTTGCAATGATTGGTTGACATCTGGCCACACTTTGCACTGATAGGTGGTTATCTGACCGCCCTCTGCACTCATGGGTTGATGTCTGACCACAGTGACTCAAAGCCCATGATAAATATGAATTAATAAACAAAATATAAAAGGAGACAATGATTCACTGGGAACTGTCCAACAGTAACGACAAAACATTGGGAGTGAATACATTAAAAACACAACACTAAAACCCACATATGCAGGAGCGTTCATTCTTCGGAGAAAAACTGTTTTTAAAATGTTAAACAATGGCCAAGTGAAGGCAGGATCAAGGCTTTGGAACGTGTATCAAAATATGTCCTGTTGCCTGGTCAGGCGGCAGATGCCAAACCTTCGCTCGTTTGGCTTCACACACAAACACTCACAACATGCTGGGATATGTGGCTGCTTGTGTCTGTGTTCTAACATGGGATTTATTCTGACTGCTGAGCTCTCCTTGAATCAGTGTGCTAACTGCCAACATGGGCTTTATTCTCTTTTTATTCTCATTGTCGAGATATCTGTGTGTCTGTGTGCTAACACAAGGCTTATTCTCTCCTTGTGTATGGGAGTTACTCTCATTGTTGAGATATCCTTGTGCCCTGGACGGTTTTAATAAGGTGTATGACCCCCCCCCCCCCCCCCCACACAACCCACACAACAGCTGGGACTTCAGAATTGGATCAGATCTCATAGACCAGGGCCCTGTTTCACAAAGCAAGATTAGTGAGCGAGCAAGATACTGAGTAAAACCAGGAACCCTCCCAAATCCGGAACACGGACTGAGGAAAAAACCTTTTCCAGGTATATGATACAGACCCCGGGTCTTGTAGGGTGTCATAAAACTGCGTCAAAGTCACAGCTGCAAATAGAAACAGGTATGATGTCAGGTGGGTGTTAATGGTTAATTACACTACACACTGTACACTGTATGCCAAGTTCTACCTTGGAGAGTCATACTGTACCCCATAAGATAGAGTTATATATTACATCGCATTTATCTAAAGCAGTGAATAATAAGTGCATTCCAAAGGTCATTAGAACAACTACAGAACAGGCCAGATAAAGTACGATTCACATAGCAACAGTTGCCTCCAGGCATGAATACACACTTGGTAAATAGGCCAGGTTAGTAAGTATGGCATATCAAACCAGACATGCAACAGGATACAATAGATAATGTAAACAGCTACAGCACCAAGATGAATCCAAATGCAAATGTGATAGTCCTCGATTAAAATGCAAAGTGCAACAAGAGATAGGAGATTAAGACACATTAGGTGATACATTTGTGATACAAAAGGGGAGCTCATTCCACCAATAGAAAGCTCCGGCTGGAATGGTGCAGGCTGGTAAACCTGCAAGGAAGTTGCAGTATTCTAGCCAGGTGATTAAAATAGCCTGGGCGGGTAGCTGAAATATGTGGTCAGGTATGGTATTGAATACACCTGATATTGTACAGAAGGAATCATGATGCAGCTGCGGCTTGCTCCTTGGAGTCCAGCTGGCCATCCAGGACCACCCCCAGGTTCTTAGCAGAGTGAGAGGCAGCCACTGCAGCGAGTTCTTGTGGTAGGGAGACTCGGTGAGGGCTGAACAGCCGCTCCGTCTTGTCACGGATGAGCTTTAGGCGATGCCTGGCCATTCACGATGAGACGTCGGCCAGGCAGGTGTGAAGAGAAGGAAATTTGAGTATCATCAGCATAACAGTGATATGAGATCCCACATGAGGCAATGACTGAACCAAGAGATTTGTTGTAAATGGAAAACAGTGGAGGCCCGATTACAGAGGCTCCTGTTCTGTTTCTGTTCTGTTTCTGTTCCCGGTGAGACTCCTGTGAAATGGGGACGCGGTGCCGAGGCATATCCATTACATTACATTTACATTATTGGCATTTGGCAGACGCTCTTATCCAGAGTGACGTACAGTTGATTAGACTAAGCAGGAGACCTCCCCTGGAGCAATGTAGGGTTAAAGGCCCTTGCTCAAGGGCCCAACGGCTGTGCGGATCTTATGGTGGCTACACCGGGGATTAGAACCACTGACCTTGCGGGTCCAAGTCATTTACCGTAACCATTATGCTACAGGCCGCCCTAATCCCAATCCAGGTGACCTGGTAGGACCTGTCTGCTAGACCAAGACATGTATACCTCATACTTTGGAGGAGTGTCCGCTATATCTTAGCTTGGAAGGGCATATGCCATACCTTAATAGGATCATGTTTGGCCATTTTCAGGGCTTCTCACAGAAATAGCTAAAATGAGCACAACCGCTCACTACTTAGACACATTAAATTCTGTATCCCGTGAACTGTAGTAAACACACAGAATTTATCTTCAACTGCCTACAGCCATATTACAACGCCCCAAAACTTGGCTATTTTCTGTTGTATCCTTATTAGATAAGCAAATACATACTGCTGTTGTTTTGGATTCTGTGAAGCATATTGGACAGTTTAGTCGTAACTTGGCATCATTCGTGATATGAATGATTTGGCACGTGGAACAGGATTTTTGGAAATGTGTTTTTTTGTTTACAAATGAGAGTGTTTGCTTTGTGTCTGTAAGTAAATTGCTTTTTGAACATTGAGACCAAATATACCAGGGGAATGGCAGTCTGTTCTCCAAGGGCGGCTAGGGCTTTGTTTTCACTTTATTATCGGAAGCCAGTTCACACCCGTGAAATGAGACCAGGGGAATCAACTGCCTGAGCTGATCAAGTTCTGCCTAGTACCGAGAGCCTGGTCACAACAGGTACCGGAAGGACACGGCAGCTATCAGGAATTAGGGTCGGGGAGTCCCGAAATCAACCCAAAAGGCGGAAAAAGGCTAATATCTTTCGCTCCGCCACAATGACGGGGCGTGACTGCCCCGTCCTAGCCTGTTATCACGGTGGTGACTGTTATCACAGGAGACTCATTGGAATGGACACATTTCACGAGTGCAGCCTCTCTTGCATGTTTATGTCAGGAGCGAGGACTTTCAATGTCATGCCTGTCGAAGCAAATTGGCAATATCTGGTTTTTTTTTTTTGTTAGTTTTTTTGGTTTCTCTAAGCGTAGCCCACACTTTGTGTATCATGTTGCAGGAGGAATGGTAGCTCCTGCACTATTAGCGGTTGGGCGGTTCATATATTATTTATCCGTCTCAGTGTGATGTGCCTGTGTTATTTCAGGCGCAGACTCGTTGAAGAGGAATGCGCCGTCTCTGTCTCCCGTTTCCCAAATGGATGCTCAGTTCGGGCTTCTGTAGATTGCTTTCCGCACACTGTTCGCCGTATCGAATTCGCCGCGGCGTTTCGTTCCCACTCAGGGGTTTCCGCAAACTCTCGCTGTTCCCTCATTGGCGGAAAGAGTGGAAACCCTCCCTCTCTTGCTCTTCTCCTCCCTCGCAAAACCTTTTTGATTTTTTTTTTGCTGTCCTCCATCCCCCCCTCCCACCCCCGTAATCCCTGTAGCACCAGCCAAGAGCTCCATTACGTCTCAGCCTCCTGCCGTCACCCTGTGTGTCTCTATCTGGGAAGTTCCTATCATGTTCAATTTTAACAAGACAAATTAAACCGTGTCCTATGACTGCCCTGCTTTTTGGCTCATTAAAAATGGGGGATACGGTTTTCACACTCCGGCAACCCGGCGTCCAGACTATGGGGAGTTTCTCGCCACAGAGAAAAACGAGAATTTCTCTGTGCAGAAACATGGAATTTTCTCACTTAAGTACTACTTGAATTAATCTGTAATCACCATAAGCGTTCACTGTTGAGAGTTTTCAGAAAAGTAATAGATGTACTGTAGTGTTGTGGACAAAACATTTATTTTAAGCTGAAGACACCTACATCACTTTGCATGACATGACATCAATTTTCCGCTGCGACGAATCACAGGCTTAGCCAGTGCCTTTTCATGTGTTTATGACTCATGTTGCTGAAGGGACATGCATTCACCACTCTTTAACTCGACTGTACAGCTTCTACCTATTCCATTTTTGTTCAGAAGACGTTCCTGGTGCCATTGTGTCGGGGTGCAATGCTTTCTTTCTGGCGGGGGTGCAGTGGTGGCGGTGGTGGTGGTGGTGGGGGGGGGGGTTACAAAGGTGTTTCTTGCACCCCATTTGAAGCATCAATAGTGGCGTGCTTCTGGCACAAAAAGGAGTCGCATAACCCACATCATTTCTGGTGCCTGTCATGTGGGCTTTTTCCCACTTTGACAAATATGTTGAGCTGTGCGGGGCCAAGCATTACCTCAGAATGTCTGGGCTTGATGGGGAAAAACAGCAGGTCTGCGCTGCGAAAATACCTGACTCGGCTGATTTGCAGGGGATTAAAGCCACCTGCTATCAGTCGCTTTTACAGGAGGCTGTTAAGAACACGCACGCACGCACGCACACACACACACACACACACACACACACAAAACACACAAATAAGACGACTCAAGTTATTCCCAGACAATGCATCTCCAGGTTCTGAGCCATCAGATCAAGGCTGCCTGCAGCAATTACAGATGTATTGCCATTAAATGGCGGGTGGGCCGGCCCTTTTATGATGAAGTCGATACACGTGTAATTTAAGGGTTATGGTAATGGCAGCTCCATGGCTGCCGGTGATGAGGAAGCAGTCAACGTCTCTGTCGGGTTTATTTCTGAAAGAGCTCTGGGCTCTGACTCCAGCATCCGGCCCAGTGACGTTGCTTTCTCTGTCATTGGACAGTCCGTGTGGAGAGTTCATTTTGTTCTTAATCTTGTTTACGCTCAAGTCCTCTGGTTTCTGTCATGGAAGTGAGATTTAAGTTTCCCTTTCTCTCCATTAAAACGAACCCCATTAAAATGCAAAGTGCTGTGAACCGATCGCTGGACGGTTTTATTCTACTGCGACGGTATGGTGACACACACTAACGCATCACAATCTGTATTGTTTTGCTGAACTCCACAGACGCTAACACACGCCGATGCATGCAAATGCTGGGGGGGGGGAGCTGACTTTTAAAATTGGGTTTAATTGTGAGTGAACATTGCGTTTAATTGGGAGCGAGCGTTGCGTTTAATGAGCGTTGTGTTTAATTGTGAGTGAACATTGCGTTTTAATTGTGTGAGCGTTGCGTTTCATTGTGAGCGAGTGTTGGCTTTCATTTTCAGCGAGCGTTGCATTTAATGAGCGTTGTGTTTGATTGTGAGTGAGCATTGGGGTTAATTGTGAGCGAGCGTTGCGTTTTATTGTGAGTGAGCTTTGTGTTTGATTGTGTGCGAACGTTGCGTTTCATTGTGAGCGAGCGCTGAACGAGCTTTTGGCCGAACGCGGCTCTTCCGCGCGGTTTCAGGAGCGACCCGCTCAGACCTCGGGTCTCTCTGCGCTGTGCTCAGGGCTTCTCATTTCCCTCCGCCGGCCCCTCCGCTCCACGGTTTGATTGCCTTGCAGTCCCGCTGACGCCGTTAGATTGCATCTTCAGATGCGCGGACGCCCACGCCACGCTTCCCTGCAGCTAAATCCAGAATATGCGCGCATGGCAGGCCCCCGTAACCGCCAGCACCGCCTCAGCCCCGAGCCGTCTGCAGCGGCCCGCCGCAGATAACGTTCCCTCAGGCAACCGTCCGGCTGACCTACAAAGCTAAGTGCTGCTGAAGTGTCCTGCGTGCTAATGCCAACATGAAGGCTGCACTAATGACAAATGTACAATCAGAGATCCAATTTAATTCCTGTTTAAAATTCTAATTAACATCGCCTTTTTTCCTGTGCGCGATTGATTAAAAAACGCCGGCTTAAAAAGTAGATTGCCGCATTTTATATGCAGATTCCGTTACAACAACAACAACAACAACAATAATAATAATAATAATAATAAAACCACTAAATGAAATTAATGACTGCTTGATTGCATCATGAAATTATTTGGTTTGTTTTAATCGCAGGCAAACAGACTTAATCAGTGTAAGTGCAAAAATGAAGGAGGTTTTTTTACTCCATCTTGTTTCTTCTTTGCCTCTTGTTCAATGCCTTCACCACCAAAGCAAAATATCAACTCAATAATTATCTGCTGGGGGAGATGTCAGTCCCCCCCCTCCACCAAAAAAAAAAACTCAACATCCCCCAGTGCTTAAAGAAGGAGGCATAGAGCGAGACAAATTAAAGTGTCACTGAAGTTGTGTCCATGTACAGTATGTCTCCTTCCGAAGACACAGCAGGCAGCGCCTTGTTAAACAGTCTCGCTGAAGGCGATGAACGTCACGGCTGGAAAAGTTTGGAAATGGGCCTCAGCTGTGCTTGGCCGTAAGCGATGCTGCTCTCCATCTGCCTGAAGGCCTCCCTGCACAACAGGGTCTGTCCTTCTGAACCTGCTGACTATAATCACCCTCACCCTGCCCCTCTAAACCTGCTGACTATACTCACCTTCACCCTGCCCCCCTAAACCTGCTGACTATAATCACCCTCACCCTGCCCCTCTAAACCTGCTCACTATACTCACCCTCACCCTGCCCCTCCAAACCTGCTCACTATACTCACCCTGCCCCTCTAAACCTGCTGACTATACTCACCTTCACCCTGCCCCTCTAAACCTGCTCCCTATACTCACCCTCACCCTGCCCCCCTAAACATGCTCACTATACTCACCCCGCCCCTCTAAACCTGCTGACTATACTCCCCCTCACCCTGCCCCTCTAAACCTGCTCACTATACTCCCCCTCACCCTGCCCCTCTAAACCTGCTCACTATACTCCCCCTCACCCTGCCCCCCTAAACCTGCTCACTATACTCACCCTGCCCCTCTAAACCTGCTCACTATACTCACCCTGCCCCTCTAAACCTGCTCACTATACTCCCCCTGCCCCTCTAAACCTGCTGACTATACTCACCCTCACCCTGCCCCTCTAAACCTGCTCACTATACTCCCCCTCACCCTGCCCCTCTAAACCTGCTCACTATACTCCCCCTGCCCCTCTAAACCTGCTGACTATACTCACCCTGCCCCTCTAAGCCTGCTGACTATACTCACCCTCACCCTGCCCCCCTAAACCTGCTGACTATACTCACCCTCACCCTGCCCCTCTAAACCTGCTGACTATACTCACCTTCACCCTGCCCCTCTAAACCTGCTCACTATACTCCCCCTCACCCTGCCCCTCTAAACCTGCTCACTATACTCACCCTGCCCCTCTAAACCTGCTCACTATACTCACCCTGCCCCTCTAAACCTGCTCACTATACTTTGCCTCATTTGGATTTCCCACTTCTCTCGCTAGTTTTTGGCTTTAATTGCAACTGGTTCAGCCCATTTGAATCACTGTAATAGATTTCTCACTACATTCCTGTTTAATCCATCCTACCATTGCACCGGGCTGGCCAGCAGAGGATGGGCTCCCCCTCTATAGGTGGATTTCGGCAGAACCTTCGTACCATTGGGGAGTTTTTTTCTCACCACTGTTTGAGGGTTTTTCTCGCCTCTGGGTAGTTTTTTACCTCATGTATTTGCTATTTTGGGGCTCTGGCGTGGTGTTTGCCTTCCCGTCTGTTACTCTGTAAAGCATCTTAGTGACGGTCTTCTGTAAAAAGCGCTGAATAAAAAATACATTGAACAGGCTCTGGCTCCAGGAAAAAGCCTGCAGAGGTTGACACACAGCCCAGGCTGATTACCGGTCAGCCTGGGCTGTGTGTGCCTGGTGGTGGGACTCAGGCCTGTCCCGGCCCTCAGGAGCCTTTGCAGGAACAGATGGAAGAGATGGCACGAGAGGGGGAAAAACAAAATATGGCAAGTAACAAATCCGAGTCGGTAAAATATGTTGATTGGTTGAGATGATTTTGTTGACACAAACTCAACCGTTGTGTTGAGTTGCCAGTCTGGAGTCTCTCTCCCCGACCACAGCAGGCTGCCTGGATAAGCGAAAGCGTAGCCCGTATAAACATAGCATCCCTCTGCGTCTAAAAATGGCACCCTCGGGCGGAAAATTACTTCTTCTGTACTGCTGTAGAATGTCAGACAAATCGATCACACACTGGCAAATGGCTGGATGGGCCGTGCTGGTAGCACCTTATTCTCTAAACCACGGTCTGTAGCGTAGTGGTTAAGGTACATGACCGGGACCCGCAAGGTCGGTCGTTCAATCCCCGGTGTAGCCACAATGAGATCCGCACCGCCGTTGGGCCTTTGAGCAAGGCCCCTTAACCCCGCGTCGCTCCAGGGGAGGATTGTCTCCTGCTTAGTCCAATCAACTGTAAGTTGCTTTGGATAAAAGCATCTGCCAAATGACATGTAATGTAGGTGTGCGGCTTAGATAATGTATTAAACAACTCCTCTGTGTGTGATGCAGCACTTTTAAAAGAGCTCAGCAAAGTATGAGGGGTCTCACACTAAAGGACTAACTTAATCAATACGAGAGGCAAATCTGAAAGGAACATTGCTTTTTTTTTTTTATAATGCAAAGATGTAATATTAAAGTTAATGGTTTCAAGCATTCATATTGTAAAATGGTGCCCTTTGGAGAAATGGTCTGATTGGTCCAATGCTACAGGGCCTTTTTTGTGCCTCGCCAGCACAAGCTTGACTGACTTGATTGAGAGCTCTTTTCCCTGCCTTTGGTTCATCGACTAGCTTAGCCGCTCGCTGTTAAAGTGCACCAGCAATGAATTGTGTTGGTTGAGGAGGCACAGATGTCTTTGTCTACCCAGCCACGGTAAACTACACCCTGACGAAGGCAGGGAACACATCAATGGTAGCCACTTCTCAGTTAAGGCCTTGAAAATTATCTTAATCACAACATTCTCTTAATTTTCGCATCTGTTTTTCTTTATAAAATCATGAATTTTGTGAATGATTTTTTAAACCACTAAATGTGAGCTAAGATGGCTGAGAGAATAGACTGTACCCTGTACCGAAACCAGCATTCAATAAATTAGCCAAGTGTTAAAGCACAGATAGAAGAACAGAAATATTAATCTAGTTTTGTTTGGCAAAATTTGCGAGAGCGAAATTGCTAATGTTGCTTCGGTATGTGAATACATTTCTCTTTACAGTAAGTCCCTGTACTTTCGGTGCTGAAGGTAAATTGGATGTTGTTAAATTGGTACATTTGATTCTTTTTGCCAGTTTCGAAGGGAAAACACTTACACTTACTTTTCTTTTTTTTTTAAATCAAATTTTTATTATTTTGTCAAAGCAAAATGTCTATTGCAATACAAAATGAACACTTACTGACAATTCAAATACAAACTACTTTACATGCAACATTAAATTGCTAGCATTTCTCAAAACTTCCTATTCAAGCACCCAGGAGATTAATTTCCAGCGCAGCTCGTGCACTGATTAGTCTGTCAATTCTGAATTATTTTCCCCGTGATGACCGCCGCGAGCTTCAGTTCAGCTTTGACGCGAGTCTAAAAGAGCATTCCCCCCCATGTTTTCTAAAACAAAAGAGAACCGAAAAGACAAGAGGGAAGTCAGGATTCGTCAGCCGTCAACAAAAATACAAATGCATGTTGCTTAATTACAAACAAGCACACACAAACAACACGGACATGCGCAATATGCACTCGTTCACCCACACGCGCGTCTCACCCCGCCGCGGGCACGCGCTCAAATACAGATGCATGCTGTTTGGACAGATGATCCCCCAGCCTGTATTTTCTATGAGTGTATCTGTTCACAAAGAGAGCGATGCCAACATGCCTTTGCTGTTCCGGGAGAATCTTCCGCAGTCTTTGGCATTTCAATTTAAGATCAATTTAAGACTGTAAATGCACAATGCCGATTGTCAGAGCACTGAATCACATTAATTCAGAAATAAAATAAAATAATACATTTACAGAACCGCTCAACTAAGCAAAGATGGATGAACGGTTGAACAAAAAAACCCCGCAAATTCACCCCCGCCTACACAGCCTCATCCGAATGAGTCAGACTCTTCAGCAAGCCCTCCCCACCCGAGCAGGAAATAGTACCTGCCACTCACTGGGAGGAGTAACTGTCACTCACAGAGGGGTTGCGAGTTTTAATCATCCCATCTCATAGTAGGTTTGAATGTCACCGCGTAACAAGGGGGTGCTTTAACGTACAGAAGTTCTACATTATGTTGTAGCTTTCCAAGTCTCAAGTCAGGTGCTGGTACCGTCTGTTTTTTTTATTTTTAATTTTGCTCCGTTAACCCATGCCGCTGTCGACACAGAGCTCGACACTGGTCTATTTCAATACGGCGCAGCACAATAAACTCAAATAAATACAAAAAAATCTGTCGAGGAATAAAAGCCCACGAGAGCACGATAACGTTCTTGGCACGGCATATTCACGGATCCACTTTTCTCCGGTGATACTGTGTGTGCCCTAAATGACAACAACAACAACTACAAATAATAGTGAATTTAACGTAACTGCTCACTCATTGTTGAGGGGTCCTCTGGGGGCGTACTTGTCATCCCTCTTTTGACAATAAGGCATTTTTTTAACTCGCTGTTAAAGCCAAGATCAAGAGCCAAGATGACAGACGGCACACTCGAGCCCGGCCCCCGTACGCACTCTTGAATACCAACTTGTTAGAGTGCAGTTGATATATTCCTCCATTGCTGTCCGTGCAATCGTTTTATGTACAACACAGAACTGCAAAACCGTATAGAAGACCGAAACAGACTTGGCAATCTGTGTCCTAAATCCGCGTTACATAAGACCGATTGTACTAGAGTGCCGTGCGCGAGGCGGAGCGCGCGCGGTGAGGAACTGTGACTCAAACTACGTGTTGCAGAATGGACCTTGACTGACTCAAATTCGAAAGTTATGCTGTGGCCACGCGAAGGTATTATGAGTCATCAAAATAAAATAAAATAAAATAAAATAAAATAAATACCCAGTGTGCCATGTTATGGAGCACTCGTTTCCTAAATCAGGTTGAATAGCCTGCAGTTCCATACGGTTCGCTGATCGCGTATCTGCACTCCACTCAAACTGTTGGAAGATGCGATCCTTAGCCTGAGAGACATAAGATTAGAACACATGAAAACGTTTAATGCCGAGTTTGCCGAGAATGGCTTCAGTTTACTTTGACAGGCTAGCTACATTACCTTACCTTGTAGCCTATGGGGCTGTATGCAGCTGCAATACATACAAAAATACAGAAATAACTTTTCAGAAATACATAAATCCGTTTGAATTATAAATAAATACATCTGATAAATCTAAATTATGGACTTGTTGGCACCTGCGCGAAATAGAATAGCAAGGGGGAAAGGAGAGAGAGAGAGAGAGAGAGAGAGAGAGAGAGAGAGAGAGAGAGAGGGAGGGAGAGAGAGAGAGAGAGAGAGAGAGAGAGAGAGAGAGAGAGAGAGAGAGAGAGAGAGAGAGAGACTGGCGTCGGGAGCGATAGCTGGAGAGGCTTAATGGCTTAATGGTGTAATATGCATGCCATAATATTACCAGCAACCTGGATAAAAAGGAAGACGACGAGAGAACAAATGGGGAAGAGAAACGGCGAAAGAGAGATAAGAGCCCTTGGTTTTTAATAGATTGTCGGCGTTTTAAGACGAGTGGCTTATAGCAGCGGGGGTTATAGCAGTGGCTTATAACGCGGGATCGCACATCGTTGGGAATACAGTGATGACCGCGATGCAGAGACACATCGAAATGATTTTTGAGGCAGGGTGCTCAAATACGCGCAAAAGATGTCTTATAATTGAAGACTGTTTGTGAGTTTCTGACTGCGCCCACGTAAAATGAGACACTTTCATTGATGGGACAAGCGGACGCCCGGCACCTTTTCTGCTATAGTATCAGTTACACGAGCCTTTTTTGGCCAATGGGGAACTGTACGGCTCGGACTGGGCACGGAGTGACAAAGAGAGCGCTTTGACGGACAGGTGCAGCGCGGAGCAGCAATAAACCACCGCGCAGCAGCGCCAGCGGTCTGGAATTCTGCAATAAGCGACAGATAAAAAGCAATAAATTTAGTGGTAAATAAGTAATCTATCGCGGCATGGGCGATGAGGCGACTAACTTCAGGGGAATCAGCGCGGGCGACTGTCTCCCAGCATCCGCCGCGCGGAAGCCGTCTGCCAGGCTGACTGTCAGCGCACAGAGGGAGAAAAAGACCGTCAGTTTTGAAAACAAATAATAATAAAAGTTTTGATTCTGAGTCTGGGTCGACAAGCAATTGGATCTCAAACGGAACTAGCACTGTGAATAATTGGTGTTCGTAAATATTTCGCCAGTCTATAGATAACATTTCGCTGACAGCGCTCCGTGATTAAAGCTCCCATGCCATTGTCGAGTTTAGAATAAACCATGGAAATAGATTTATTTTTATCAATTTAAATATTATATCACCAAATAATCGAACTTGGCTCCCGTGCCTAAACTTAACTATTGCATACCTTTGAGCATATTTATAACCACGCTATGATGGAACCGCCGTCTTGCTCGAAAAAGAGCTTGTCCCTCTCGCTGCCCGTTCCCCGGGAAGGGCACGCGACCCTGAGACCCCCGCAACACCTCTGGAGACAGCCACGGACCCCCATCAAAATTAAGCACCGCGGGTACTCGGACACGGACCGGCATCACCACCCGCAGATAGAGCGCTCCAATGCGGTGGACACGACCGACCGGCCGGCGCTTCGGACCTCCCGTATGACCTGGCCCGCTTCCTTTCACGGAACGACCGGCACGTCGGGCGGCAACAGCGCTGGAAACAAGCGGTAAGAATCCAGGCGTGCAGTTACGCATAGTCCAATATAATTTTTCATGGATATGTTTGATGATGGTGATTGCTTAGCTAACAGAGCTGCCAGAAGCGTGACAAATTTGCCGAAATTATTAGTTTTGTAAAGCTGAACGCAGGGGACTCCCCATATAGGTACTGTATCACGATACCACGGAGAACTACAAGCGGGTCGCCACACTACACACTGCGATGGTGCAAGCGACTCTCCGGAAGTGTCATGAGAGACGATACCGGAGACTGGAGACCCACTGTGTACTTAGCAGCACGCCCACTCAAAAACATGGAAACAGACGCTGTCACACACCAGTGTTTCTGCTTACAGTGATGCAATTTGGACGGGAGACAAAAACGACAAGTGCATGCGCAGTGCATACAAATTCCTGCTTAATGCATGGAGCTGGAGGTCCATAATAGAGCAGGGGCGTCCAGTATTGTTGAAAAGGACCTGTGTGGGTGCCGCTTTTTGTTTTATCCCAGCTGCAGGGTACCTGATTCTACTCATCTTACATGGAGACCATGATTAATTAATTACTTGAATCAGGTGTCGTGATACTGGGATAAAAAAAAGACCTGTACCCACACTGGACACCGGTGCTGCAAAGGCGACTAATGCTGGTGTGTATTGTTTCTAACTGGTGGAGAGGGGATCTGTGCTTTCTGTAGAGTGGCTGCCGGTTTTGCAGGCCCTTCCAAGAGAGGGACACTGCGGGTCAGACTGGGTTTTCTCACCCACCCACAAACCCTCCTCAGACTAATCTGCAAGGTCCAAGCTCTTAGTTCTGTGGTGGCATTCCTAGCGTGGGTGCGCACGTTGTTGTACGTCTGCCAAATGCCTGTAATGTTACCCTAAGCTCACCAAATCGGAGTGATCGCCTTACCTCCACGGCGTCTGCTTCCGTTAGATCATCTGCATGGTCCCTGTAAGGGCTCCACCAGCCTGCTTCACTGGGAGCAGCTGAAATAATCCGGCCCATCTTCCAGCTGGTCTCTCTAGTGCCTGATCCTGGTGATCCAGTGCAGCTCCTCCATGTCTTGTCCTAGTAGCAGCTTAGAGCAGCTGTGTTTTCAGAGCAGCTGAAAGGAATGTGACTCTGGCTGTAGTGTTTCTGACTGACGTATTAAGTGTATTAGTATTGATATTGAGTAGATGCAAGCTAAGAACAGTATGGCTTTTTACAGCCTATGTTTAGATGTGTCCATAAATAAAGCACTTTTGAAAATGTGTGTGTGTGTGTGTATACGCAGTACAGGGTTAGGCTGTACGGTGTATATGTGTGTGTGTGTGAGAGAGAGTCCGGCTGTAGTATGTGTATGTGTGTTTGCATGTGTGTGTGTGTGTCTGTGTGTCTGTGTGTGCCTGCATATATGTGTGCGTGCGTGTGTGTGAGAGAGTCAGGCTGTAGTGTTTGTGTGTGTGTATGTGTGTGTGTGAATGTGTGAGTCAGGGTGTAGTGGGTGTGTGTGTGTGTGTGTGAGTCAGGCTGTAGTGTGTGTGTATGTGTGTGTGTGAGAGAGTCAGGCTGTAGTATGTGTGTGTGTGTGACTGACTCAGTATGGATAGGTTTCAGGTCGTCCGCATTAGACACATTTATCGGGCCTTGCGGAAACCCGTAATTCTAAAATGTCATTGCGGTTCTCTGTTTGTAGATTAGAGTAATTATTTTAATGCTCACAATCGCAGTGAGTGACACAGGCTGTCTGTCTCCCAGTGGCTCTGAATTTACCGAGCTGCCGGTGAGAAACCTCCGGACACACTGATCCTGGACCTGTCGTGGAGCTGCTTTCCCTCGGGGGTTCAGCTTTGTCTTATGTGTCAGGCCGGTGCTCTGTTTGCGACAGCATGTAAAATGTATTCCGCATGTTCTTCCGTTCTTCATTCAGGGTCTGTGATTTTGCCCCGTGGGGCAGATACGTCACCGGGAGAAGGCCTTGTGTTATCCTAGCCTTGTTGAACGCCTCACATCTGCCGGCTAAAGGGGATGATTCTGCCCGCTTGGTTTTTATTTAGCCTTTATTTAGCCCGGGGCCCTGCATGTCTTTGCACTGTGGGAGGAAACCGGAATGCCCAGAGGAAAATTGCACAAAACACAGGGAGAACATGCCAACTCCACACAGAGACTCCAACCGGAAACCTCGTTCTCCAGGGCAGCAGTGCTCCCCCCGGGGCCCCCTTACTGCGTGATGAGTGACTGCAGGGGCGGCCCAATTTGCTGCTGGAAGGTGTGGCTAGGCCACACCTTGCCATCCCCTCTCCCCCGGACCAAGCGGAAAATGAATGCCCCAGTGCACTGAGCTTTAGGAGACTGCTGTCACATGCAATCAGCCCCCCCCCCTTCAGTGAGCCAGTGACTCGGTCTGTTTCACACCTGTCTCGCTTCGCCAGAGCAGCAGCAACAATAACAACAGAAACGACAACAACAATAGCAACTATCATAGTAAGAATAATAACAATAACAACAGAAACAACAACAACAATGACAACGGAAACAACAACAACAATAACAGCAGAAACAACAACAGCAATGGCAACTATCATAGTAAGAATAGTAACAATAACAACAACAACAACTATGACAGCAACAATAATAAGAACAACGACGACAATAATAATACTAATAATAACAATAATAATGATGATGATGATGACTATGACAACAACAACAATGATTATAACAAACTCAGTCAAACTCAGTAACAATAACAACAACCATTATAATAATGAGGACTATGACTGCTGCAAAAACAACAGCAACAACAATAACAACAACAATAATAATAATAATAATACTTCTGTGCTTGTTTGTCTGGAATGCTAGGGTGAGTCATTGATCCCTGTAGCCTCTGAGTGCATCTCTTCCCTCCTCTTGTGCATTAGAGTGCAGTGTGTGCTTTTCATTTATAAAGGACAGGATTGCTCTCAGATTTCACGAAAAGTTACATACAGTATGTCTATGCAGCAGTGTCTCTGGTTTCATTGGGATAGAGGTCAGAGCACACCGTATGAGGAGGTTTAAGTGTTTTTATGAGAGATTCAATATCAATCCTGGCAACATGGCATGTGACCAAACACATGCATCGGAAAAAAGTGGAAAGAGATATGAGGGAATTCGATTGATATGTATGCTGTTTTCCTTTCATGAATTGATAAAAAAAAATACTGAAATAACAATCTTGCACAGTATGGGGGAGAGAATGACTTATCAGCTATTGAAATGGTATCTGTGTGGGTTAAAGGTAACAGAACCAGGGTCTGGACCATAGTCCATTAGCCAGCAGCCATACCATCATGCACCCTGCTCCTGCTTGGTGGGCTTGGTTAGTACTTGGATGGGAGACCTCCACGGAAAACGAAGTTGCTGCAAGTGGTGTTGGTGGGCCAGTAGGGGGCAGTCTTCCCTGTGCGCCGCAGTGATGGGGACGCTGTGCTGCAGGAGACACTGTCTTTCGGATGAGAGGTTAAACCGAGGTCCTGCCTCACTGTGGTCATCAAAGATCCCATTGCACTCTTCACAAAGGTTCCTTGGTGTCCTGGCTAAATTCCAAACCTGCCTCTCTCAAACTGCCACCAAATCATCCCCTGATTCAATCGGCTAAAAACACCCTCTCCCCCTCAGCTGGTGTGTGGTGAGCGTTCTGGTGCAAAATGGCTGCCTTTTCATCACTCAGGTGTGTGCTACACATTGGTGGTGGTTGAGGCGAGTTTCCTCCTCATCCCTGCGTAACGTGCTTTGAGTTGCCAGCTGCTGGGGAAAGCGCTATATAAATGCAAGACATTATTATGACCATATGGAGTGTACAGCGTGTAGAAACAGCCAAAGCAGGCTAGGGAGTTTGAGAGAGCTCTTCATGGGGTTCACTCCAATCACTCATTTTATCCTGTCTTGTCAAAAAATGGATCGAGAACCGGCACTTTTAAGGCCATTCCCATCTGTTAAATGCTCCTTGGAGGAGCTAGGACCTAGGAGCTAGGAGCTAGGAGTTAGGAGGCTCCTGGATGATTCTAAAGTGAGGAAAGCATGAGCGCATCCATTGAGGAAATGTTTTCTGACGTATAAACGATCCACCTGTGGCTCAACCTCTCTGCGTCGGCCACGCCTGTAATGGAGGCGGTTTAAAGCGGCGTTGACAGAGCGAGGACACGCCTGTAATGGAGGCGGTTTAAAGCCGCGTTGACTGAGCGGGAACACGCCTGTAATGGAGGCGGTTTAAAAGGGGCG
Source organism: Conger conger (assembly GCF_963514075.1). Lineage (NCBI taxonomy): Eukaryota > Metazoa > Chordata > Actinopteri > Anguilliformes > Congridae > Conger > Conger conger. Next base: position 77,474,898 of record NC_083761.1, read on the forward strand.
TTGACTGAGCGAGGACACGCCCGGATTCCTCCGTGCTCGTGTCCTGGCCTGGCGTCTCTCCTCCGCTGAGGAGCGGGGAAAGGACGCGGCGATGACGCTGAAAAGGCAGAAATGCTTTTGAAATGAAGTATTAAAAAAGGTGTGAAATCGCAGTTAAGACATCGGCCTCTTTGTCCTGGAATTCCCGACATGTTGGAACATTTGATAATTTCATAACCCGGTTTACCCCGTAGCCGCACCCAGAGCACAGGCAGCGCGCCTGTCTTCTGTCCGTCCGCCTGGCCAGCAAGAGCGTGTCCGCCAGCCAGCTAATTTCCCAGAGTGCACCGGGGGAGGGGTGTGGATCACCAATGCTAATTTCCCAGAGTGCACCGGGGGAGGGGGTGTGGATCACCAATGCTCATTTCCCAGAGTGCACCGGGGGAGGGGGTGTGGATCACCAATGCTAATTTCCCAGAGTGCACTGGGGGGGGGAATGACCAATGCTCATTTCCCAGAGTGCACCGGGGGAGAGGTGAGGATGACCAATGCTCATTTCAGCAAAAGTACAACTCCGGAGCCCGAAGCCCCGTTGCCATGGTTACTTGTTTGTGGGTGTTAAAAAATGAATATATTTTACTGTAAAAGGGAAAGAGGCTGTGTTCATTCCATTAGGCAATATATTATCTTCCAGAATGTGCCGGCAATTGAGGAACCATTGCGCCCATGTTGTAAAGCTTATGACATGCTGATAAAAATTGTCGTTCCTTCAACTGCGTTTAAATAATTCACAGTAATAATTCAGTTCTGACAGGGGAAAAAAACGCTTCCACAAAAATATGTACACACACACACATTCATATGGGCACAGATACACACGCGCACACACAGTTGTGTTACAGAGGTGTTGTAACTGCATCTTCAGCTGTGTTAAGGGTGTGTTGTGACTGTCTTCAGTTGTGCTTTTGTTGTGTGTGCGTTGTAACTTCATCTGTGACTGTCGTCAGTTGTGCTTTTGTTGTGTGTGCGTTGTAACTTCATCTGTGACTGTCTTCAGTTGTGCTTTTGTTGTGTGTGCGTTGTAACTTCATCTGTGACTGTCGTCAGTTGTGCTTTTGTTGTGTGTGTGTTGTAACTTCATCTGTGACTGTCTTCAGTTGTGCTTTTGTTGTGTGTGCGTTGTAACTTCATCTGTGACTGTCTTCAGTTGTGTTGTGGATGTGCTGTGACTATTTCTTCAGTTGTGTTGTGGGTGGGTTGTAACTATATCCTCTCTATGGCTATGATTAGACCTTGATTTTCTTCTGAGATCTGACTGTTCGTTTTGGTTTTTGAAACCATTAGCGACAATAATGTCAATACGGATATGAATATGAAATTAACCATTTGTATGAAGAGGGATGTGACCTTGACATTGCCACTGTACCACTGGTTGGGCAAGGAATCCCCTTCTGTACCAATCCTGTTTATACACCCCGCTCACCCTTAACTCCTCCTTTAATCAGCAACCTCAAAACATATTATACAGTATAGCAACAGGAAAAAAATAAAAAAAAATAAAAAAAAACCTATTTCTAGACTTGAAGGTGACTTGAAGGTCAACGCTGTGTAGAATGTTGGCTGTCAGACACGCCTAAAGAACAGCGTCAATGTGCACCAAAGTGAAAGACCACGCTAAAAACCAGCAGTAGGCCTTTAATTAAGTGCACGGGACTGTACTTCCATTACACGGTAAATAACTGATCCAATTGCACATGATGGCTAATTGCAAATCTGCATAATAACATACTCCACAACATGGCCTGTAACTCTTTCATGCTTTCCTCGGTTGGATCAGTTGAAAAAAAACTTCTATCAAAGTGCGCTTCTCATGTCAAACTGGATAAATTTAGAGAGATGTGGCGGAGTTTATTTATTTATTTTTAGTGTTGGCAGGGAGCTGATTTTATTCAGTCGCGCTCAGAACGAATCTGTGTGAATTTAAAAGGAACTGTTGTCGACTGCACAGGTGCGTTCCCAAACGAAGGGGAGAGGGAGAATTCACGGGGGAGGGGTCGTGCAGAGGCACATTCAGTTCTTATTCGCAAGCATTCAAGAGACCGTCCGGAGAACAATGCATCATGCCGCTGCAAAACGCTCTTCCAGGCGCGGGGGGTTGACACGGCCGTGTATTCATTTTCCTGCATATCAGCAAAATGAAAGCAAAGGTGAAAGAAGAGGGCAGGTGTCTTAAAATGGGGGGGGGGGGGGGGGGGGGTCTTATTCAGGCTGCAACAACGATGACATTAACTTAACTGACAGCAGCTTGGACAGCTCAGGCTTAAAACGAACATTCAAAGGGCAGACTGTAACAATGGTCCTCACTCTTGGCCCTGGAGAGCCGCAGGGCGTGCAGGGGTTTGTTGCTGATAAGATGAAAACAAAAACCAGCACACCCTGCGGCTCTCCAGGGCCAGGAGTGAGGACCCCACACACCCTGCGGCTCGCCAGCACCAGGAGTGAGGACCCCAGGATACCCTGCGGCTCTCCCGGACCAGGAGTGAGGACCCCAGCACACCCTGTGGCTCTCCAGGGCCAGGAGTGAGGACCCCAGCACACCCTGCAGCTCTCCAGGACCAGGAGTGAGGACCCCAGCACACCCTGCGGCCCTCCAGGACCAGGAGTGAGGACCCCAGCACACCCTGCGGCTCTCCAGGACCAGGAGTGAGGACCCCAGCACACCCTGCGGCTCTCCAGGACCAGGCGTGAGGACCCCAGCACACCCTGTGGCTCTCCAGGGCCAGGAATGAGGACCCCAGCACACCCTGCAGCTCTCCAGGGCCAGGAATGAGGACCCCAGCACACCCTGCGGCTCTCCAGGGCCAGGAATGAGGACCCCACACACCCTGTGGCTCTCCAGGACCAGGAGTGAGGACCCCAGCACACCCTGCGGCTCTCCAGGACCAGGAATGAGGACCCCAGCACACCCTGCGGCCCTCCAGGACCAGGAATGAGGACCCCTGCACTACAAATACAAAAGGGAGACGTAACTTACGCAGTGAGGGAAAAAAGAAAATTGAAACTCAGAGTAAGCAGGAACGTGAAAGTACTTATGCGATTTACAAAACCGATAAACGGATTCCATTTTCTCAACCTGTGTAGCAGAAGTGGAAAAATGAGAGGGGAAAATGCGGCGCACGTGCATTACGGGCAGATAAGGTGGCTTTGCCTGGAACAGGGGACAGGGGATCCCTCCCTGGAGGCAGGCAGATATCACCACGCTCTGGAGCCAGTCTCCCAGACCGAGTGTTCATCGAGCAGCTCGGACCGCACACTGGACAGGGAGGGTGAAGGGATCCATCAATAACATCAGCAAGTCATAGCAACAATTGTTTATGTATTCATTTACTTATTTATAATGGAATACACTGAGCTCCAGAATAATTGGCAATGCCCAAAAAATACTTAAGAGAATGAACAATATCATTATTGAGATAAACTCAAAATGCCAACATATGAGATGACTGTACTTTATTACTGTGTCAAATAATGGAATTTAATACATTCATTTAATGTAAAAAGTCATAATTATTGGTTTAGTACTTGACAAGCAAGGATAACAGCGTGACGTCTTTGCCTGTAATGTTTATGACAAGGTTAAGGGACACATTTGGAGAGATTTCGGACCATTCCTCCATGCAGATCTTTCATATCCTTGAGTCCTTGATTTTGCTGTCACCGAACCATTTGTCTGTGAATTTTGAGGTGCGTTTTGGGTCATTGCCTTGCTGGAAAGTCCACCTTCAGCCTTGTGGTAGAGGCAACCAGATCGACAGCCAAATTTACCTGATACTTCATCTATGATACTGTTGATCTTAACCAGTGCCCCTGGACCTCTAGAATTAAAACAGCCCCCAAAACATCACTGACCCTCCACCATATTTCACCGTGGGGATGCTTGTGTGTGTGTGCATGCGTATGTGTGTGTGTGTGATGCCTCTGCTTTTATGCATCGCTGTTTTGATGCCTAAAATGTTGATGCTGTATTTAAACAAAACGTTCAATTTGCCTGTGTCTGTAACATCTACAAGTGTTCCCTAGCCCTGTATGTTCCTGTAGCACCCTACAAGTGTTCACTAGCCCTGTCTGTTCCTGTAGCTCTCTACAAGTGTTCCCTAACCCTGTCTGTTTCTGTAACACCTACAAGTGTTCACTAGCCCCATGTTTCTGTAGCACTCTACAAGTATTCACTAGCCCTGTCTGTTCCTGTAGCACCCTACAAGTGTTCCCTAGCCCTGTCTGTTCCTGTAGCTCTCTACAAGTGTTCACTAGCCCTGTCTGTTCCTGTAGCTCTCTACAAGTGTTCCCTAGCCCTGTCTGTTCCTGTAGCTCTCTACAAGTGGTCCCTAACCTTTCTGTTCTTAAATATGAAAGTAACTCTGCCTGTAATATTCCTCCAAGCCAATATTGGAACAGATGGCACGTGTTCACTAGCACTGATAAATAAATAATAATAATAATAATAATAATAAAAATAATAAAAATGTTCACTGAACTCCAACAGCAAGCGCATGAATTTTTAATTTTTGCTTTTTGTTTTTCACTGTATGACTGTGATACTGGACAAACACACGCTGTGTTTGATGAGAGGGGGAGAGAGAGAGAGAGAGAGTAGGAGGACAAAATGAAGAACGGAGTGAGAGAGGGGGTTGGGGAATGGGAGAGAGAGTGCAGTAATCGAGAGGAAGAGCAGGAAAAGATAAAAATAAAGAAGGTAAAATTAAAAAAATAAGAGAGAAAGAGCAGCAAGAGAGGCAAAACAGAGGCCTAGCTGCAGTGGGATTAGTCCTATGTGTAAGAGGAACTCTGTGATGAATCAACTGTAATTAGCCTGGCAGTCTGGATGTTCCCCTGATCATCAATCACAATACCTCACTACCATAATTACACTCTGAGAGCCATAGTGTGGTATTATAATCAGAGAACAAAAATCACTTTTCCCCACACCCCTATTGGTCCTTTACAAAGAGCCGCTAATTATTCCTTACAGTCCTGTTCAAAGCACCTGTTGAAGGGCATAATGGGTTAAACAGCACATTAATGCTTCCTGTTAACTGCTGCTCAGTTTTCTAGGCATCTGTGCCTATCTGAGGACGTTTCGATGATATTTAGTAGATGCAGAATAAATTACCCCTCTCCCAGTATACTTAAAAACATATTGTTCATCTTGCTCTAAATTTTAACCTTCACTTGAATTATTCACTAGAATAATTTAGGGATGTGGCAGACACTGAGTGCCCAGAGAAACAGTGACAGCATCCCCTGCTATATTAACTCAAACCTCGCCTTTATTCCTAAACCGAAATTAGGTGCTGCTTTTATGGTGAAAAAAATAATAATTCAGCAAGACGCAGCAACGAGACTAGTTCCAAGTCTTAAAGGTGTGATTTCAGAAAAAGAAAACACTGATGGCATTGAATCTCATAAGTATCGCTAAAAGAGGAATTAAGGTAGGATTTGATGGAGGTTTTTTATGAGCGTTTTAAATGGATTAATGAGGTTAATTATGGCAGCTATGCCGTGACGATCTCTGTGAAGGGAACCGGATTATGCAGGGAGAACTGGAAATGAAAGCAAATGTTATCTGTGCTCGTTCACGAATGAGATAAGCACAGTACACAGGCTAGGATGGGCTAAATGACCCATGGTAAGCACAGCACTCAGGCTAGGATGGGCTAAATGACCCATGGTAAGCACAGCACACAGGCTAGGATGGGCTAAATGACCCATGGTAAGCACAGCACACAGGCTAGCATGGGCTAAATGACCCATGGTAAGCACAGCACTCAGGCTAGGATGGGCTAAATGACCCTTGGTAAGCACAGCACTCAGGCTAGGATGGGCTAAATGACCCATGGTAAGCACAGCACTCAGGCTAGGATGGGCTAAATGACCCATGGTAAGCACAGCACTCAGGCTAGGATGGGCTAAATGACCCATGGTAAGCACAGCACACAGGCTAGCATGGGCTGAATGACCCATGGTAAGCACAGCACTCAGGCTAGGATGGGCTAAATGACCCATGGTAAGCACAGCACTCAGGCTAGGATGGGCTAAATGACCCATGGTAAGCACAGCACAGAGGCTAGCATGGGCTGAATGACCCATGGTAAGCACAGCACTCAGGCTAGGATGGGCTAAATGACCCATGGTAAGCACAGCACTCAGGCTAGGATGGGCTAAATGACCCATGGTAAGCACAGCACAGAGGCTAGGATGGGCTAAATGACCCTTGGTAAGCACAGCACTCAGGCTAGGATGGGCTAAATGACCCATGGTAAGCACAGCACTCAGGCTAGGATGGGCTAAATGACCCATGGTAAGCACAGCACTCAGGCTAGGATGGGCTAAATGACCCATGGTAAGCACAGCACACAGGCTAGCATGGGCTGAATGACCCATGGTAAGCACAGCACTCAGGCTAGGATGGGCTAAATGACCCATGGTAAGCACAGCACTCAGGCTAGGATGGGCTAAATGACCCATGGTAAGCACAGCACAGAGGCTAGCATGGGCTAAATGACCCATGGTAAGCACAGCACACAGGCTAGGATGGGCTAAATGACCCATGGTAAGCACAGCACAGAGGCTAGCATGGGCTAAATGACCCATGGTAAGCACAGCACTCAGGCTAGGATGGGCTAAATGACCCATGGTAAGCACAGCACTCAGGCTAGGATGGGCTAAATGACCCATGGTAAGCACAGCACTCAGGCTAGGATGGGCTAAATGACCCATGGTAAGCACAGCACAGAGGCTAGGATGGGCTAAATGACCCTTGGTAAGCACAGCACTCAGGCTAGGATGGGCTAAATGACCCATGGTAAGCACAGCACTCAGGCTAGGATGGGCTAAATGACCCATGGTAAGCACAGCACTCAGGCTAGGATGGGCTAAATGACCCATGGTAAGCACAGCACACAGGCTAGCATGGGCTGAATGACCCATGGTAAGCACAGCACTCAGGCTAGGATGGGCTAAATGACCCATGGTAAGCACAGCACTCAGGCTAGGATGGGCTAAATGACCCATGGTAAGCACAGCACAGAGGCTAGCATGGGCTGAATGACCCATGGTAAGCACAGCACACAGGCTAGGATGGGCTAAATGACCCATGGTAAGCACAGCACAGAGGCTAGCATGGGCTAAATGACCCATGGTAAGCACAGCACTCAGGCTAGGATGGGCTAAATGACCCATGGTAAGCACAGCACTCAGGCTAGGATGGGCTAAATGACCCATGGTAAGCACAGCACTCAGGCTAGGATGGGCTAAATGACCCATGGTAAGCACAGCACACAGGCTAGGATGGGCTAAATGACCCATGGTAGGCACAGCACACAGGCTGAAATAAGCTGAATAACACAAACTCAGCACAGCGTTCAGGCTAAAATAAGATTAATAAACGAAGCTAAGCACAACACTCTGAAATCATCTGAATAATCCAAGATTAGAACAGGCTAAATTGGGTTTAATAACCCAAGATAAGCATAGTGCACAGACTTGCTCTACACCATAATCAGACCCAGCACTGAGACAGACCAAGACTAAAATGAGCTGAAGGGCCCAAACTAAGTACAGCACTAAGTCTAAAATTAATTTAATAATCCATGATAGGAACAGAATACAGGCTAAAATGGGTTAAATAACCCAAGCTAAGCACAGCACCCAGACTAAAACGGCTTTAATAACCCAAGCAAAGCACAATGCACAGACTTGCTGTACACCATAATCAGACCAGGCACTGAGACAGTCCAAATAACCACCTGCTCTGATAGCCTGGCTTTTTCCTCTTCATACAAGTGACAGGAAACCCTATTCCACTGAAACTGTCTGGTCTGGGCCGTGAGCTCTACCCCCGCCAAAATCCTGATCCCCCCCCCCCCTCCAACATTCCCCCGGCCGTATTTTATTTAAATGCCAAACCTTGCCTCTGCTTTTATACTTCTATACCCCCTTCCCCACGGTGAAATATGGTTATACCTGCTTTAAGGCCAGTTTATAGTCCAGCGACACAGTGTCGCTCGACTGAAATAGCGGAATGCTTTTGCTTTTGTTCTACTCTGTTGTTGCCCTACGTAGACACTGGTCATTGCCCTGAGCAAAAAGTGTAAACGTTATAGAGCGGGCCTATAAACAAAATGTCATACAGTGCATGCGACGTTCTGACGCCGGACAGTAAACTGCCCCTTACTCTGGGATAAAATACGGCGATATACAGCCGTAATGACAGGACACAAAGAGCAGTTGCACCCTCGAGGAAGATCACCTGCCATCAATCCAAAATGGCTGCCATGCATGCAGGTCACCCTGGGGGCAGAGGGCGGGGGAAGGGGATTGAGATCAGAAAGAGCACCTGTTAAAAAAAAAGAATAATCACTGCTGCCTCAGGGCATATGCTTCAGCAAACAGTTACAGATGCAGTTCAGATACAGTGGCTGTCTGTGTGTGCATGTGTGTGTGTGTGTGTGTGTGTGTGTGTGTGAGTGTGTGTGTGAGAGTGTGTGTGTGTGTGTGTACGTACGTGTGTGTGTGTCTGTGTCTGTGTCTGTGTGTGTGTGTCTGTGTGCGTGTGTGCGTGAGTGTGTGTGTGTGTGCGTGCGTATGTGTGTGTGTGTGCGTGCGTATGTGTGTGTGTGTGAGCGTGTGTGTGTGTGCATATGTGTGTGTGTGTGAGTGTGTCTGTGTGCGTGAGTACGTGTGCGTGCGTGCGTGCATGCATGAGTGTGTGTGTGTGTCTGTGTGTGTGTGTGTGTGTGTGTGTGTGCTTGAGTGTGTGTGTGTGTGTGTGCGTGTGTGCTAGTCCTGTTCTGATAATCAGGGGCCAAATGAAGGCGGTGTGTGTGTGAACAGACCGTTTCCAGTACACACAGGTGTGATGCACAACAGGAGCTTTCAACCTGTTCTGAAGCTCGGACCCCTGTCCAGGCTCAAAGGCATCCAGGGGACCTGGACTTTAAAGGTACAATAGGTCATTCTGGGCTTCTAACGGTCAAGAGGGGAATAGTAGCAGCAAACTCCTTCTAACCACAACACTGTTTATCCCTCCCCCTTCTCTGTAAACACGCTGACGTTGAAATGCCATTGGCTGCGGCAATTGGAACTAATTTTCAACCTATGCGCTTGAATTATTGGTCAGCAATACAATGTTTTGATACAGTGTGTCGGGCCGTCAACTGTATATTTTGAAACCCGAATTTAAGGACTATGAACACAACATGTCAGTGAGCCTCTTTCAATGATAGGAAGGGATTTACAATGGTCTTGTAACAATGTTTTAACACAAAAATATTACCTATTGTACCTTTAAAAAAATAAAAAATAAAAATAATATGTTAGTTAGCTAAAGCGACTTACAGTTCATTAGACTAAGCAAATAATGCATATGAAGCCTGGCCTGGCATATGGCCCCTGGCAGTACCTTCAGGGACCCCAGGAGGAAGCCCGCACGGGGTGTGTGGTGCCGGGGTGTGGGGCACTGGCGTCTGGCCCGGGGTGTGTGGTGCTGGGGTGTGTGGTGCTGGGAGAGAGAGGAGGGAGGGAGGGAGGGAGGGAGAGAGAGAGGAGGGAGGGAGGGAGGGAGGGAGAGAGGGAGGGAGAGAAGTGGGGGGGATGTTTAATAACCAACTTTGCCAAGCTGGATTTTACAGTTTTTTACATCTCTCTCTCTCTCTCTCTCTCTCTCTGTCTCTCTCCTCCCTCTCCCTCTCTCTGTATCTCTCTGTCTCTCTCCTCTTTCTCTCTCTCTCTCTCTCTCCCTCTCTCTATACAGGTACTATTTCGCTTTTAGACAAACTAAACGTGAGGTACACTTTAATGGTAGGAAATGAATGGCCTGTTCTCATCATTCTGTTATGTTATGTTATGTTATGTTATGTTATTTTATGTTACGTTACGTTACGTTACGTTACGTTACGTTACGTTACGTTACGTTACTTTATGTTATGTTATGTTATGTTATGTTATGTTATGTTATTTTATTTTATTTTATTTTATTTTATTTTATTTTATTTTATTTTATTTTATGTTATGTTATTTTATTTTATTTTATTTTATGTTATGTTATCTTAAGTCTCTCTCCCCCTTCCTCAATCTTTCATCGTGTTTTTCCGTTTCTTTCTCTCCCTTTTCCTCTTCTCTTTCCTACTGTCAAATTAAAGTTGCTTGGCTGACAGGAAAAACACTTGTACCGTACAGAGGATATTTCCAGAGTGTACAGCAGTCAGCTCCATTAATAATCTCTCTCTCCTTCTCCCCCTCTCTGCTCCTCTCATTTTATTCTTCTCTCTCAGAAGCGCATTTCTTCTCTTTTGTCCCCCATCAGCATGTCTTGGGAAACGGGTGAGATTGTGTCTCTGATGCGCAGGTCACTCTCAGATGCGGGAATCAGCTCTGTGTAATTAAGGAGCATTGGCTTTGCGACTGTGGCAGGGCGATGCCTCCGCGGGTGATCCCATTAAGGCCGGAGCTAACAGGGATCGCAGGCCGCTGTTCCGGCCTGTGTGTTTATTTTTATCCGCCGTGGATACGGTGCGGTCCGTAAGTGCTTGGACAGTGGTGCAATTTTTGTTCTTTGGCTCGTTTGGCTCGGTGCCCCAGCACTTTGGATTTGAAATTAAAACGATAAATATGACCCGGATCGGAAATCCAGCTTCGCGTGTGACCATCCTGAAATTACCTGCTGCCGGCCGTTTCAAAACCTGGCCCGTGCTGGTTCTTTCAGCAGGGGAGGTTGAAGTGCACCTAGTCATTTGTTTCCTTGGTGAAGGTATAAATAAGCTTTCAGTATCTAGTCTTGATTCTCGGCTTTTGGTTGCCTTTGGGGTCTGTTATTGGCTTTGTCAACATGAGCCAATGACAGTCAAAGAAGCCATTATAAGGCTGAAATGAAAACAGAGAAAAACTGTCAGTGACATAGGGGGAACACTAATGAGGATGTATTGCACACGCGGATCACCCGATATGTCAGTCTGCACTTTAACATTATATTCAATTGTATTTTTATATTAAATTATTTTAGCAAAATAGGTCTTTATTGCACATGCACACTTTCAAACTTCAGACCGTTTTTTCTTGGATTTTCATTTCACAAACACAGGGTAATTACAGCATGTATATGTTCCAGGTATTGATAGTAGCGGTTAATCTGGAGATGGCGGGGCTGGGAAGGGTTTTGAAGGAAGGCTGCCGGTGAATCGTTCAGAAATGCGTAAAAACCCCTGGGGTGGCGTATCGCGCGATCTGGAGACGCGCGTATCTGGGTAATATGGGAAACCTGAGATAATGGCCTTGTTATCTCGTGAGAGCTTTGACACGTCTGTGCGGTAATAGACATTTATTCTAAATATGTAAAAAGCTTTCGTGGGAAACGGGAGTCATTAGCGTGGCCCGCTCCCGTGTGTGTCGTTCTGGGGCCCCCGCCGTCAGCCTCCTGCCCGGCTCCTGCCTCCTCCTTTCTGCTCTAGAGTCCTCCATGCCAGGAGTTCGCTTCTGAAGGGCCACTCAGGCCGCATCCTGCCTGGCTGCCTGGAAGCCTGTCACTGATTTCAGCAAGGCAGTAAGATTGGCCTGTCCAATTTACGGATAAATGCACCCGTCTGTCGCCAAGAAAAGGCTTCCTTTGGTTCCGAGTGGACTTTTTACCACGCGCGCGCATGCACACGTGCATACGTGTACACACGCGTGTGCGCACGAACACGCGCCCGCGCACGCGCGTGTATGTACACACGTATTCACATGCACCTGCACACATGCACCTGCACACGTGCACGGGAATGCACACGCACACGTGCACACATGCACACACGCACACGTGCACACATGCACACACACACACACACACACACACACATGCAGACGCACACACGTGCCCACAGACACAAGCACACACACGTAATATAACTCTGACCTCTGTGGGGAGTGTGCGCCCTACCCTCCCTGCGGGAAATGGCTCCCTCTCTCCATCCTCCCTCTCTCTCTCCTCTCTCTTTCCACTTGTCTTTTTCCCTCCCCTTCCCTCTCATGCTCTCTCTTTATCTCTGTCTCTCACTCCGTGGGAGTAAGGGGGGAAGGGAATGAATCACAGAGAGAGAGAGAGAGAGCCAGAGAGAAAGAGAGAATTCACTTTTTTCACCTTTACTCAAATTAGGCAGGTTTACTTCCAGACAAATTACTGACAGCCAGCCATGGGAATGTGTGCAGCTTCATCCTTGAATGCGGACATGGTGCAACAGCCTTTGTGCATAATTTATACTTGACAGAAGGAAAATATGGTTTCATATGCCTTTTCCAAGTCTAAAAGACTTGGTAAGACAGTGGTATGCAGTATACGTGAGTGTGTACTGTATGTGTGTATTTTGGCGAGTAAACAGAATAAGCATGAGAGGCAGAGGAAGAATGAACATTGAGCTCATTTAATTGTTTGATTGAAAACATATTTTCGGAGAGAGAGAGAGAGAGAGAGAGATTGTGTCATTGTAAAGAACAGCTGAGCTAAGATGCTTAACTGATGTTTGCAGTATTGTTGTGGGGCAGAAGTGTGGCTGTGTGTGTGGGGGGTATTTGGGGGGGCAGAGGTGTGGGTGTGTGAATGTGGGGTATTTGGGGGGGCAGAAGTGTGGCTGTGTGTGTGGGGGGTATTTGGGGGGGCAGAGGTGTGGCTGTGTGTGTGGGGGGGTATTTGCGGGGGCAGATGTGTGGTTGTGTGTGTGTGTGTGGGGGGGTATTTGCGGGGGCAGATGTGTGGCTGTGTGTGTGTGTGTGTGGGGGGGTATTTGCGGGGGCAGATGTGTGGCTGTGTGTGTGTGTGTGGGGGGGGGTATTTGCGGGGGCAGATGTGTGGCTGTGTGTGTGTGGGGGGGGGGGGATTTTCGGGGGCAGATGTGTGGCTGTGTGTGTGTGTGTGGGGGGGGGGGTATTTGCGGGGGCAGATGTGTGGCTGTGTGTGTGTTAGTGTGTCCGTCAGCTTGTCTCTCAGAAGCATCATAACTGCTGTTCGTAACATTTTCAACATAATATCCCCTGACCTCAATACATCCATCGCAGAGCCAATATCTCCCATCTCCCCACTGGAGCCTTTTCATTAGTCACTCTGACAGGCTGTCGTGTCCCTGTTCTTAAACAAATAAAACCATCACATAATGAAGATGTTGGTCAGTTCAGCATTTTGTTTTTCTTTTTACTCATCTCTCACAAGGACAATTGCCTGTTTATGAGGCATGAGATGGGCTTCCCCTGTGAAAATGAGTCTGAATCCTGGTCGGCCGGGGCCTCTCTGTGTGGAGTTTGCATGTTCTCCCCGTGTTTGCGTGGGTTTCCTCCGGGTACTCCGGTTTCCTCCCACAGTCCAAAGACATGCAGGTTAGGCTGATTGGAGAGTCTAAATTGCCCGTGGGTATGAGTGTGTGAGTGAATGGTGTGTGTGCCCTGCGATGGACTGGCGACCTGTCCAGGGTGTATTCCTGCCTTTCGCCCAATGTATGCTGGGATAGGCTTCAGCCCCCCTGCAACCCTGTTCAGGATAAGCGGGTTAAGATAATGGATGGATGGATGTTCTAGAACTCTTGATTTAAAGGGGATTGTTACACCAGCATTAGAATGTTCACATTAGAGCATTCTAATCTAATGGTCTCACACCTCAAAGGGTTAAACGTTGTTTATTGCACTTTAGGAATGCTTCGTTCCTGAAATGGAAATGATGACTAATAGTAGCTTTTTTAAAAGCGTTCTCCTGAACCGGTAATTGCGGCGAAAGCAACACAAGATATATTAATATTTTTTTCTCTCACAAAGAAGATGCGCTTCTGTTTGATTGACCGGGGCATTCCCGAGGCTTAAAGGCTTCGCTTAGCTGCCGTCCCTCAGGACCGATAACGAGTACAAGCGCCGTCAGGCAAATCAAACACGCTGAAGTCTCAGAAGAAAAAAAAGAAAAGAAACTGAACTCAAACCCCACATAGTTTTCTTTTGAGAAAAAAAAAAGGCATTTTACAGCTGAGAAAAGATGCCACCGGTGCCCGGAGCACAGAGATCGACCGCAAGCGGCCGGGCGAGTTTATCTCCCGGACGCACGAGGAGGGGGGCATTTAATGCATACAGTAAAAAAACGGAGGACACCAGTGGTGTAACTGGAGACCAATCACAGCGTGAGCATCAGGGACTTACGGCGCCTCCCAGTGGCAGCCGCCTCGCCCTGCGTCTGAAAGAAGCGCTAATAACCAGCGCTCCCGCAGGAGTGAGGGGACTGTGTGCCTGGGTGACTCGGTGAGGCGGGCGGGGCCGATCCGCTCCCAGGAGGACCCGGGAGGAGGTGCAGCGATGGGAGACGCGCGGCGACCCCCGCAGAGACTGCGCCTTTCAATCAACGCGCCACAAACACGCATAAGAACTGGTGGTGGGCCATTCAGCCCAGCCAGACACATCGGTTACCCACAGACTGCAGCACCCCTCAACCCTGCCCCCAGAGGCCATCTGCTGCTATCGCATGAGCAGATCACTCCCCCCCCCCCCCCCCGATACACCCGTTACCCAATCATCTTCCTGTAAAACGCCCCACGACACACCAGTGCCAAGCACTCTGTCACGTGTGATCAAACGACAGCAATGCGAAGTGCATTCATTTCTGCTTTCTGACACCCATTCACACTCTCTCTCTCTCACACGCACACTCACACTCTCGCTCAGACACACACGTACACACTCTAACACACATACACACACACACATGCGCACACGCTCTCTCATACACACGCACTCACACTCTCAGATACATACACACTCTAACACACACAGACACACACACACTCTCATACTCTCTCTCAGACACACATACACACTCTAACACACACACACACACACACTCTCATTCTCTCTCTCAGACACACACATAGACAATCTAACACACACACACTCTCACACGCTCTCTCACACACGCTCTCACACACACATGCATTCACACTCTCAGATACATTCACACTCTAACACACACACACACACACACTCTCATACTCTCTCTCAGACACACGCATAGACACTCTAACACACACACGCACACGCTCTCACACACACACACGCACTCACACTGTCTCAGACACATACACACTCTACCACACACACACACACACACACACACACTCTCACGCTCTCTCTCACACACACGCACTCACACACGGAGCATACTTTAAACACGCTGCTGACGGGGAAGAGCAGGCTGCCGTCATGGAGACAGAAATAGCCTGTGTGCCCCGCTCCTCCCAGCAGTGTGTAGTGCCCAGTGGAGTAATTGCAGACCTGTCCCTTCGCAGAGTGTGTCACCTGTCAGTTTGTGCGGGAGCTACTTCAGCTGCTGAAGCCAGTGCAGCCCGCCGCGCAGCTCCCCCACCACGGCCTACAGGGGGCGCTGCTGAGCCAACATCCTGCGCAGTTAAAACAGTTACTGTCCGCACGCCCCCACACTCAGCGCTCTGTCACTGTGTCTGAAACTGTGCATTAGCACAGGAACACTGGGGTTTGTGTGTTAGTCCACAATAGAACAGGAACACTGGGGGTTGTGTGTTAGTCAGCATTAGTACAGGAACACTGGGGTTTGTGTGTTAGTCTGCATTAGTACAGGAACACTGGGGTTTGTGTGTTAGTCTGCATTAGTACAGGAACACTGGGGTTTGTGTGTTAGTCCACAATAGAACAGGAACACTGGGGTTTGTGTGTTACATTACATTATTGGCATTTGGTGTTAGTCTGCATTAGTACAGGTACACTGGGGTTTGTATGTTAGTCCACATCAGCACAGGAACACTGGGGGTTGTGTGTTAGTCCACAATAGAACAGGAACACTGGGGTTTGTGTGTTAGTCAGCATTAGTACAGGAACACTGGGGTTTGTGTGTTAGTCCACATTAGCACAGGAACACTGGGGTTTGTGTGTTAGTCAGCATTAGTTCAGGAAAACATACCCCTTTAAACCAAACACAGGCACAGCTGCCATGTTATCATATACTCCTGAGACCACTCATTAAGCTTTGCTGTGTCAATAAAGGTCTGTTGATTTGTTCAAACTGGGTAAAGATGTGCATCTCAGTGTAGCTCTACCTAATATTCTGTGTGCTTGCAGCTAGTGGCTCAAACACTCCTCAGCTACGAACTCGAACATGGGAAACCCTGGGCACACATGAAAACATCTGTAACCATGTAGTCATTATTGTGATCCTCAAGCAATTCATTATATTTCACTGGACAATTGCGCAATATTATGTTATAAAACAGTTAATCTATCTGTTATCATCTTCAAAAGCAAAAAAAGTGCATGAGTAATTAGTCAACAATAAGCGTTAAATGAGGAATGATACAATGTACATTCATTTCCCCTGGGTAATGACTTCATTGTCCATACATCAAGCCTGACATTTACTTGAGAAAGATAACTGACCCCCCGCAGGCTCAAACAAAAACCAAAGCAAGAAAAGTTTTTACGAGGAGAGGGGAGGGTGAGCCCTCACCATGGCAGATGGTGAGAGACTTACATATTCCCCCGGATCAATTTAACCGGCCGTCTATCGAGGAAACAAACAAAAAAAAAAACAGTTCCTGAAATCCCTTCAGATCCACCCACAACCAATTACTGGAGTTCACAGTCTGTGCTACATCCAATGGTGTCGTGGCAGTCGTAACACACAGGATCATAAAGAAACCCTGGGCGGAGAACGGAAAAGAAACACACGCACACACACAGATCGGGGCCGATGAATAACAGTGGACGTTGTTGCAATATAAATGATTTATAAGACTTTATAGCAGGTTTATAACTCCACGGAGATAACGCCTCCAACATTTTCTCAGTTTGTCATTGAAACTGAGTCTTTGACCCTGTTTACACTTGGCTGTTTCATGCGTCCTGCATATCCTGATAATACCCGGATAGTCATTATCCACATTAACATGCAGGTGTGAATGCACCCGGGACGCATTACGAACAGATTAAAATCGGATCGTCCAAACCGCTTCGGTGGGTGGTCCGAGACGCAGCAAAGTCTGAGGAAAACTAAATGCCCACTGGCGATACTGACAGAATTCCTTTCATAACAAGCTTCAGTGGAATTACAGAAATCCACTGTTTTTGCTCCACCTGCATCTGGGGTCGCTGCTGTATCCAACAGTGCAAACACAGCAGTCTTCTGTTGTACTGTACATTGTCTGCTGTCATTTCAGAAAAGCTGAAATATGCCATACGGACTTGCTATTTTTCTAGTGGCTACCACAGTTGAAATGAGAGACGGAACAAAACAGGAAGTGGGTTGTCTGGGTTTGCCATTTTACGCACAAAATAGCAATTGGATTTAAATCTGGCTAGCTGGAGACGCATCAGAATACCAAGTGTAAATGCAATGTGGTTAAATCATGTCCGGATACTATATAGATACAAGTCACATCAAACGACCAAGTGTTTACGGGGTATTTCAGTAAACTGAAGAGACTATGACAACTGAATGAAATATAACCGATCCCAATGCCATCCCTGCTCACACAAACTGCCAGAGGTGTGTATTCTCTGTGGAATTGATGAGTATGAGGAGAGAGACGGTGTGTGTGCGTAACTCCGAATAGCAGGATCTTTTAAACTACTTTTTCCATTTTGTGTTTTGACTTTCTCTGGGTGCCTGCCATAGGCCATGACCAGCAGGGGTAGCGCAATGAGACATGGGTATCCCAGGCAACTGAAACCATCCCTCCCTGGGTGCCACTACAGCAGACTGGTGTCACACCTCGACCCCAATCGTACAAGCCTGCTTTACAGGGAATGGCACACAGTGGTTAGTGCTAAATGAACTCTCATAGTGTTAACTCCCATGGAGTGCATTTTTATCCGTGGTGGTATACAGAAACTCTGTGACAGTTCTTCTCTCACTGTGCTGTAAACCACAATGAGAAGGGAGTCATAGACAGCGGGGGCAGGGGAGGCCCACCGAACAGTTTGACGTCGGTTAGACGTCTATTCTACATCAGTCATGGAGGTCAATATGGCGTTGATTAGCGGGGCATAAATGAAAGCTTTTTTGATGTCGGTAATTCAATGAGCACAGAACATTGATCTATTCCAGGCAGAACTGGAGCGAGATGAGAGTGAGGGAAGTCTGAATTTCAGGACTGAGGCAGGGAAGTGCGAGTCTGAATTACTTTCATGGTGACTTCCCCTCTCTCCTGGGTTGACATTTAAGCCGGGCGGTGGCTTTCTGAGGTATTGATTGCAGATGAATGCTTCGGTGTTTGTAAATGTCCTTTAAAGCCTCCCTGGCCAAAAGGTAAAGCCTGATTAGACCTTTTACAGTGTGAGGCCGGCTTCTGGCACAGAGACAGAAATGGATTTTGTTTTTAAACTGCCTCCGCACCTTCAGCACACGCCGAAGCTTAACAGCCATGTCGGACACAAGTCTCCTTGTTAATACGTATCGACCTTGCCAGCATGCTCTGGTATTCAGTAGCATCCTCCCCTCCAAAAGTGGTTAGAAATCTGTGAAATACCACCTAGGTGTTCTGGTGAAAACCCGGCTGCACTTGAAATTATAAAGGTTGCTTGCCATAGCCGGGCTATATCGGGGTAAAACCTCAGCTGTGTTGGGGTCCACCTCATCCGTTTATCTCAAAAGCGTCTCTCAGCCCTCGATGTCCACCCCTCTAGACGTCCAGATTCCTGGGTTTTCTCACTGGGTGCCTGGCCGTGTCATGGCACTGATCAGGAGTGACTGCTGTGAAGTTGCTGTGATATTACTCTCGGACTCTCAGTGGGACCATGACAGAAGGATGGAAGGATGGATGTGATTGGAGCAGAGTCACAGGGTCACAAGGACACAGGGTCACAGGGTCATACAGGGTGCTCAGGGTTTAAGAAAGGTGCCTTGTTCTCTGAAAAGATTCTCAGTCCCTTTTTTTTTACACTCTACTGACAATCAACAATGGCACGATATTAAAGAAGACATAACTGACACCGGCGGCACGGATGGTGCAGTGGGTAGCACTGCCGCCTCACAGCAAGGAGGTCCTGGGTTTGAATCCCCGTCGGCCGGGGCCTCTCTGTGTGGAGTTTGCATGTTCTCCCCGTGTCTGCGTGGGTTTCCTCCGGGTATTCCGGTTTCCTCCCACAGTCCAAAGACATGCACGTTAGGCCGATTGGAGAGTCTAAATTGCCCGTAGGCATGAGTGTGTGAGTGAATGGTGCGTGTGCCCTGCGATGGACTGGCGACCTGTCCAGGGTGTATTCCTGCCTTTCGCCCAATGTATGCTGGGATAGGCTCCAGCCCCCCTGTGACCCTGATCAGGATAAGCGAGTGCAGATAATGGATGGATGGATGGATAACTGACACCACAGGATGGCATAATTTGTACCATTTTTAATTGCCCTGCAACAATCTAATTTAATAAATAATTATTTGGGTTAATACGCATATGGATGTATTAATTTGATTGAAAGCATATATAGCTTCATAGCAGATGCTGTTTTTTGTTGCATGTACTCCATTTTGTAATTGTGCTGAGATCTTCTATTATTCTCCAACCAAGCGTAAAACAACTGTTCCATAATAATGTTCTGTCAATGTCTTCCTTATACCGCTCCCATCTCTCTCTCTCCCTCTCCCTCTCTCTCTCTCTTCGCAGCCTACCCTGACTTTCTTCTTCTTTGTGAGTTTCAGTTAAAGCTGAAGAGCTTTAGCTAACAAACATCATCAGGCATCACTGCGATGGCCCTGCTGCACCCCAGACTGGGTGACTAATCGGCGTCTAAAAACAAACCCTGCTGCAAAATGAGCTTCACCCACCCAAGACCTCTCCTCTAACGCATTATAGCACATCAGCAGTCCGTGTCTCAAACAGGAGAGAGTGGGTTTGGAGAAACGTTAACTGCAGTCTGCTGAGGTCTCCACTCCTGGTCCTGGAGATCTTCAGGGTCTGCTGGGGTCCCTAAACCTGGTCCTGGAGAGCCGCAGGGTCTGCAGGGGTCCCCAAACCTGGTCCTGGAGATCCTCATGGTCTGTTGGGGTCCCTAAACTTGGTTGTGGAGATCCTCAGGGTCTGCTGGGGTCCCCAAACCTGGTTTTCTTCTTTGTAGTTACTCAGCACTCAATTGATCAATCAAAGTAGTCAGTAAACGCCTTTCACCTGGTTCCTAGGGTCTGAATGTGTCGTTGATTTTAACCCTTTAAGGCGTGACTTCACAGATATGCAATTATATTGTCCATAGCTGAACATTATACTGACTGTAACCACTGTTCTATTTAGAGTTGATGATTCAAACCAACCCGACCATGCCTAAAGAACCAAACAAATAGCAGGAGAATGAGTCTCATAGACTGTAACTAGACATTGAGCGCATGGGTGGAACTGTGGAACGTCCACTTGTGTTCAGATGCTACTAAATGACTGTGATTGAATGTTTGACCCCTGAACTGATTCTGTCCTTAATGAAGACCTGTGGTACCATTGTGTAAAAATCACTTTGTGCCGTATGTTTGTGTCTGTTTTAGCATTTTAATGCGCTAGCTAGTGGAAACTGTCCCCTTCTTGCATGTTTAGCAGACAATTAAGTTTCCTGTTATATTAAGTTTGTAGGACTCCTTCCTCATATTAAGTTCATCGACTTCCTTTTATTTAGTGAGTGCAATCAAACTATTCATGTACAACACACACACACACACACACACTCATGCACACAGGCACACATACATGTGCGTGCGCACACCCACACACAAACATTCACTGAGTGCATCGATGCTGGGTTTGGGTTGTGGCATGTTAGACACTATGTTCTCGCACAGGGGGATATAAAAATAGAAAAAGTTTGTGGAATTTGTTTGACAGAACTGGAGGATGATAAACCGTCATCCACGGCTACATTTTAATAAAGAACGTGTCCTCCTTCATTTACACTCTGTCATTATGTGGGCTGTGTGTTCAGGTGGTTTCGCAAACATTGCCTTAGGGCTACCTGTGCGTCAAGGCTGAGGCCAATTTTGTTTCAGTCCTGACAATTTGTTAACATTTATTTCAATTGAAATATAAACTTGACGTTCAATTATGTTTTTTTTTTTCAATATTGAAATGAATTTCAAATCAATTCCTGAAGTAACTGAATTGAAATGCTATTTCTCTCAACCCCGCTTCTGTATTTATATCCTTGTTTCACTTGTTCTACACACGTGCCCTCTAGTGGTGGAAAGGGGTAACTACAGGAGTCAGGGGCTCAGGCTGTTTCTTGGCTCAAAGGGAGGCCCAGCTTTTTCGACAGAATGTTCCGGGGATCGTGGACGGACCGGTCTCCCAGCGATAGCAGAAATGTGCCGATATTTCCCCCTCTGTTTCCATTACGGCTGCACTTTGTGACTGCAGTTACAACTGAAACGTATGTTTCCTCTATAGCACGTACGCCACTTACGTTTTTGAATGAATTTGGATTAAATTAAATGTGCAATATATTGCAAATACATTTGAAAAATGATTAGAAATATAAAAAAGGAAGGGCATTGTCGTTGAGCAGGTTGAGAAAGATTAACATAGTTTTGTTTTTGTTTTTTAATTGGCACAAGAATGTTTCCTCTGACTTTCTGTTTTTGTTAACCTGGTTTCAAAGAGCAGACCCGTGTTATCAGTCTCCTTTTGTGTCCAATGTGTTTGAGAGAGCACACATTCCCCACTTTGTAGGGACCTGTCTCAGCAGTGTGTGTGTGTGTCTGTGTGTGTGAGCACAGATATGTTGTTTGTAGGGACCTGTCTCAGCAGTGTGTGTGTGTGTGTGGGGGGGGGGGGGGCACAGATATGTGCTTTGTGGGGACCTGGCTCAGCAGTGTGTGTGTGTGTGTGTGTGTGGGCACAGATAAGTGCTTTGTGGGGACCTGCCTCAGCAGTGTGTGTGAGAGCATAGATATGTGCTTTGTGGGGACCTGCCTCAGCAGTGTGTGAGAGCACATGTTATATCTCTGCAGGTGGAGTAGCTGGCTTAAGTTTACACAGCTTGTATCTGCAGCTAGGTTCTGCTTGTTGACACTTTGATTATATTTTCCTTTGTCCAGTTTTGTGTGATTGTCTTTCTTTTTTTCTCTCCATCTGTCCCCATCTACCCTTCTCACTAATGCATCCTCCCTCCTGCTCGTTTCTTCCATCATTCTCTCTCTTCTGCTTTATTTCTCTCTATCCCTCTGTCTTTTATTTCCTTCCTCCATCCCTCTGTTTCCTTCCTTGTTGTCCCCTTTCTTGTTGTTACCTCTCCCCCTTCTGTCTCAATCTCTCTCTTCCATGTTCTCTCTCACTTCCATGTTGTCTCTCTCTCTCTTGCTTTCTCGCTCTCTTCCATGTTGTCTCTACCTCTCCCTCTCTCCCTCTCTCTCTTTCTCTCTCTGTCTCTCTTTCTCTCTTCCATGTTGTCTCTATCTCCCTCTCTCTTCCATGTTGTCTCATCTCTCTCTTTATCTCTCTCTTCCATGTTGTCTCTATCTCTCTCTGTCTCTCTTCCATATTGTCTCTCTCTATCTCTCTTTCTTCCATGTTCCCTCTCTCCCTCTCTCCCTCTCTCCCTCCCTGTCTCTCTCCCTCTCTCCCTCTCCCTCTCCCCTCTCTCCCCTCTCTCTCTCTCAGTTTTGATGTGGAGAATGGCTCCTCGCCCGTGGCTCTGGAATTGCAGGCGAGTCCAGGGCTGGTCCTGCACCCCTCCTTCCCCCAGAGCCAGCGCCGGGAGTCCTTCCTCTACCGCTCCGACTCCGACTACGACATGTCCCCCAAAACCATGTCCCGCAACTCGTCCATCACCAGCGAGGCGTGAGTACTGCCTGAGGGTCCCGCACACTCGCGCTGGCGCCTGGGCCTCTTACCCAGAAGCCCTTACAGGAAGGGGGTGAGGAGGGGCCCACCCAACGGCCAGTGTGCAATCCTCCCTAACGACATGACGCAAAGTGCCATATTAGGCGTAGGAGGGACATTGAGTCCTGGAGGGCTGCAGTGTCTGCAGGTTTAACTCCAGTCCTGGAGGGCCGCAGTGTGGGCAGGTTTAAGTCCGGTCCTGGAGGGCCGCAGTGTCTGCTGGTTTAACTCCAGTCCTCGAGGGCCGCAATGTCTGCAGGTTTAACTCCGGTCCCGGAGGACCAGTGTCTGCAGGTTTAACTCCAGTCCTGGAGGGGCCGCAGTGTCTGCAGGTTTAACTCCAGTCCTGGAGGGCCGCAGTGTCTGCAGGTTTAACTCCAGTCCTGGAGGGCCACAGTGTCTGCAGGTTTAACCAGGACTGGAGTTAAACCTGCAGACACTGTGACCCCTCCAGGACTCAATGGCCCTCCTACGCCTAATATGGCACTTTAGCTCCAGTCCAGGAGGGGGTGCTGTATCTGTTTATAAAAGGTTTATAAAATCGGATATATGTGAATCCTTGCTGAAGAACGTGCAGTTTTCTTTCCTATTTACAGTTGAATTTTAGTTACTCTGCCCCATAAGTATCTATTCTAATGAATTTCAATAAGTTTTAAAATTGTATGCAAATGTCAAATAATTCATGCATTTATGCAAATAGTTTTCCTGTGATGGATTAATATTTGTCCAAGGCTAGGTTTTAGTGGATTTTGCCATAGGGGAAGCGTTTGTTGTCAAAGGCTATGCTTAATCCTTGTCTGGGATACCGACTCATACATTTTTAAAACCTAAACAGTCTTTAAAAAAAGCAAAAGAAAATGTGGAAAACATTTTAAATCTTAAGTGGGTTGAAAAATATATATAAGTCATGTTGTGCCACAAATGGCTACAATAGGCAATTAGATCTACAATTTATATTGAGATGATGTATGCTTATTTCTCTCTGTCTGTCTCCCACCCTATCTCTCTCTCACTCTCTCACTCTCTCTCTCTCTTTCGCTCTCTATCTCACTAGGCATGCAGAGGATTTCATCGTCACCCCTTTTGCTCAGGTGAGTTTGTTCCTGTAATTAATATATCGTCTGAAGTTACACAGAGAGTTGCCAGTGTATGGAATGGCCTGCTGGGTAATGTAGTCCGGTGGTAGAGACACACACCTTTACAGTGTTCAGGCCCAAGGATTTTAGAGTTCCCCTGGCCTGGACATAGGTCAACAATGACGACCCTGACGGGCTGAATGGTCTGTTCGCACCGTTGTGTTGTAGTTCTTCCTGTGCTCCTCTTTTCATTCTGTCCTTCACCCACGTCTGTAGGTGTTGGCCAGTCTTCGGTCTGTTAGAAGTAACTTCACCATCCTGGCCAATGTCACCACCCCCACTAACAGGTCAGTAGGGCCCAGCTGTCAATCAAACCTCCCTCCTTCTGCTCAGCCTGTATCACAGCTTCTCTGTTTTATACGCTATGTGTGTGTGTGCCTGTATATATATATATATATATATATATATATATATATATATGTGTGTGTGTGCCTGTATATATATATATATATATATGTGTGTGTGCACCTTTATGTGTGTATGTGTGTGCATGCATGTGTGCATATGTGTGTATGTGTGTTTGTATGTGTGTGAGTGGGCCTGTGTGTATGTATTTATGTGTGTGTGTATCTGTGTGTGCATGCATGTGTGTTTGTATGTGTGTATGTGTGTGTGTCTATCTGTGTGTGCATGCATGTGTGCATATGTGTGTGTATGTGTGTTTTTGTGTATGTGCATACATGTGTGTGTGTGCCTGTGTGCATGCATGTGTGTTTGTATGTATGTGTGTGTGCCTGTGTATGTGTGTTTATGCATGTATGTGTGCGTGCATGCATGTGCGTGGTTATGTATGTGTGCATGCATTTGTGTATGTGTGTTTGTGTGTTTGTATGTGTGTGTGCCTGTGTATGTGTGTTTATGCATGTATGTGTGTGTGCATGCATGTGCGTGGTAATGTGTGTGTGCATGCATTTGTGTATGTATGTTTGTGTGTTTGTATGTGTGTATGTATGTGTTTTGTCCATGTGCATGTGTATATCTGTGTGCGTGCATGTGTGTGTATGTATGTTTGTGTGTTTGTATGTGTGTGTGTGTGTGTGTGTGTGTGTTGACTGTTGACAGTGATTGACAGGTCTCGGTGGCAGTAAGGCAGTAAGACAGCTGAATGTTGCTGAATGGTGTGTTCTGTTGTCTTTGCCTGTTACGTGAGTCACCTTGCCCCAGTTATTCTGTTTTTTGGTATCTGTCCCAAAAAAACACTCAATTGCTCATAGTTTACCTATTATCAGCCGCTAGAGGGCATTGTTCATCACTCTTAGATGTTATTTTCTATCTGTCCACAGGAGGTCCCCCTTGGGTAGTCAACCTACTGTTCCCAAGGCAACGCTGTCAGGTAGGTTAAGGTTTACTTCTGTGAAAACATACATACACGCACACATGCACACACACACTCACATGCACAGACACACACACACAGACAAACACATGTCCATACACCAGACCTGGGTCAAAACATTGTCTGAAGTTCATCCATTTAGACACCATTCCATCAGGCTTCTTTCAATTCTACAAGTAACAATTATTTTCACCAATATTCTACATTTTCTTTACTTTCTACTTTTTGTTTTGCTTCTTCTTGTTGTACTGTGAATACTTTTTATTAGAAAATTCTCAGCAGGTGTGTTTTAATATTTAAAGTATTTCAAATAATGACTTGACTCAGGTTAAATCACAGACACACTTACACGCATAGACATTACATTACAGTTATTCAGCTGATGCTTGTATCCAAAGCAATTTACAGTTGATTAGACCAAGTAAGGGCCAATCCCCCCTGGAGAAGTGCGGGGTTAAGGGCCTTGCTCAAGGGCCCAACAGCTGTGCAGATCTTATCGTGCTACACTGGGGCCTGAGCCACCAACCTTCCAGGTCCCAGTCAAGCACCTTAGCCTTAGGAGCAACTGACAT
The DNA here is from genome assembly GCF_963514075.1 of Conger conger. Classification (NCBI taxonomy): domain Eukaryota; kingdom Metazoa; phylum Chordata; class Actinopteri; order Anguilliformes; family Congridae; genus Conger; species Conger conger. The sequence continues at coordinate 77,500,795 of NC_083761.1, forward strand.
AGAGAACCTGAAAGTGGTGACAATGTGAACAGGCTGTGTGCAGCATGGCACCAGGGTGGCAGTCTGGATTATGGTATGGAGCGTCATGAACATCCTGTACCTGTCACAAAGGAGGGCGAATCAGAGGCAGGGGGTGTGGCTTTCACATTGTGTACCTGTCTGTAACAGAGGAGGGCGAATCAGAGGCTGGGGGTGTGGCTTTAACATTGTGTACCTGTCTGTAACAGAGGAGGGCGAATCAGAGGCTGGGGGTGTGGCTTTAACATTGTGTACCTGTCTGTAACACAGGAGGGTGAATCAGAGGCAGGGGGTGTGGCTTTCACATTGTGTACCTGTCTGTAACCGAGGAGGGCGAATCAGAGGCAGGGGGTGAGGCTTTAACATTGTGTGCCTGTCTGTAACAGAGGAGGGCGAATAAGATGCGGGGGGTGTGGCTTTAACATTGTGTACCTGTCTGTCACAGAGGAGGGCGAATCAGATGCAGGGGGTGTGGCTTTAACATTGTGTCCTATACCTGTCTGTCACAGAGGAGGGCGAATCAGATGCAGGGGGTGTGGCTTTAACATTGTGTACTGTACCTGTCTGTCACAGAGGAGGGTGAATCAGATGCAGGGGGTGTGGCTTTAACATTGTGTACTGTACCTGTCTGTCACAGAGGAGGGCGAATCAGATGCAGGGGGTGTGGCTTTAACAGTGTGTACTGTACCTGTCTGTCACAGAGGAGGGCGAATCAGATGCAGGGGGTGTGGCTTTAACATTGTGTCCTGTACCTGTCTGTCACAGAGGAGACCTACCAGCAGCTAGCACGAGAGACCCTGGAGGAGCTGGATTGGTGCTTGGACCAGCTGGAGACCATCCAGACTCACCGCTCCGTCAGCGACATGGCCTCTACCAAGGTACTGTTTGAATCAGGTGTGCCCAATTTTGGATGGAAATTAAAATCTGCGCGATGGCAGATACCCAGGAACGGGGTTGGGCAGCCCTGGGCCTTGTTTCACAAAGCTGGATAACTGCACTGAGTAAAACCCACAAAACCCACTGTTGTAACATATCCTGACCGTAATATAAAAGCCATGGCCTGTTATACTGCCAGTATAATGCGATCACATTTCTCTAACAAGCCCTGACCGCAGCTCCGTTCCATCCTGACTGCAGCTGCAACTTAACCACAAACTGATTGCACTTATTTAATCAGACCTCAGCCACAACATTGTAATCATTTGGCAGTCAGATCTCTGCCCCCACATTTCCTCTGAATGCGTGAAACCGCAGGAGAAACACGGCACTGTAGGGGAAACCTGACCGGATGTGTACATGACCATAACCCAACCATAACCTGGCCAACAAACACTATGTGGCTGCTGTCTGTGTATTATATGTACAACCCCTTTACAAATCATAACCAGACCACATCTCTTTAACCACAACTCAACCACAACCCCTTTACAAACCATAACCAGACCACATCTCTTTAACCACACCTCAACCACAACCCCTTTACAAATCATAACCAGACCACATCTCTTTAACCACAACTCAACCACAACCCCTTTACAAACCATAACCAGACCACATCTCTTTAACCACAACTCAACCACAACCCCTTTACAAACCATAACCAGACCACATCTCTTTAACCACAACTCAACCACAACCCCTTTACAAACCATAACCAGACCACATCTCTTTAACCACAACTCAACCACAACCACTTTACAAACCATAACCAGAACACATCTCTTTAACCACAACTCAACCACAGCCCCTTTACAAACCATAACCAGACCACATCTCTTTAACCATAACTCAACCACAACCCCTTTACAAACCATAACCAGACCACATCTTTTTAACCATAACTCAACCACAACCCCTTTACAAACCATAACCAGACCACATCTCTTTAACCATAACTCAACCACAACCCCTTTACAAACCATAACCAGACCACATCTCTTTAACCATAACTCAGCCACATCCCCTTTACAAACCATAACCAGACCACATCTCTTTAACCATAACTCAACCACAACCCCTTTACAAACCATAACCAGACCACATCTCTTTAACCACAACTCAACCACAACCCCTTTACAAACCATAACCAGACCACATCTCTTTAACCATAACTCAGCCACATCCCTCTGAGCATAACCGGACTACAATTGTTTAACCATAAAACGAACAAAACCCAACCCAACCCAAATATTTAAAAACACCCCAAATGCAACGCTGTAACCATAAGAAATGCATAATCTGGCAAAATACAGTAACAGTAGCCTGTCAATAGGCCCTACCACACTTCCACATCCAGGAACAAATCAACCTGCACTCATATCTAAATTAATAATAAAGATAAATTTTATAAAATAATACAAATAAATTGTAAATCCAACTTCCACATTATGAAGGTCCTCTATACAAGTATACGTGTTTTAGTCTATATACGCAGAACCTGAGGCAAATGAAAAATAAACATAAATCAATAATCTATAATATATAATCTGTAAGATATAAATAAGTCGACTATAAACCTATGAGCCAAACCAGAGCACAGTTGTGCCTGTGTGTGTGTGCGTGGATGCCTGCGTGTGTATTTTGTGAGAACGTACGCTTGCGTGTGTGTATGTTCCCATGTTTAAATTCATTCATGGACTGCATGCGAGTAGATGAGCACATGTGTGTCTATGTGTGCCGATGTAACATTGTGTAGCAAGCACAATAGGAATGTTAATGTGTGTGCGGTTCTTATATGACCACAAACACACACGTAAGACTGATATACTAAATACTGAGAACTGCAGGCTATAATGTACTATTCAAGCGACAGAGAGAGGGTGGGAGGAAGGAGAGGTGGAGTGGGGGAGGAGAAGGAGAGAGAGAGATAAATAGAGAAAGATAGAGAGAGAGACAGAGAGAGACAGAGACAGAGAGAGAGAGAGAGAGAGAGAGAAACAAGCAGGAAGGGGAATTTGTTCCTGATGCTGATGTCGTAGCTGTAACCTTGGTTGCTACAGTACAGAAGCAGGCTCTGCCCTTCCCTCGCAGCCATTGGCCGGCTGCTCTGACCACAAGACATTCTGCTCAGGTATCCACCAATGGCAGCGCCGCAGCTCTTCCTCAGCTCGCTGCCTTAAAGAGACAGGCTCCCATTTCTGTTGTTTTTTTTTTTTTCACCGGGGGAGCGATCCCGTCAAATTCGGAAGTTAAACCTCACGGCCGTCGGCTGGATGTGATTTTATTCTGTTCCCGCGGAACGCTTCCCGGGGAAGAGCCGCAGGCCGGCCGTGTTTCTGCAGCGTGCGACGCAGGCTCACACATGGCGCACACGCTCAGCGGCTAGCGGCTGGCACACACACACACGCACACACACACACACACACACGCGCGCGCACACACGCATGGACCACCTGATTCGCCTGCAGACTGTTTGCAGAAGCCCAGGCTTGCAGAAGGAGGGCGCCACGGCAACGCAGGGGGAGAGGTAGAAGCGGAGGCGCAGAAACGCAGGCGTCGGACGGACGGAACCCATCGGCCGACGGGACAGACGGACAGGGCCCCCCCCCCCCCCCCCCCAGCGCGGCGAAGAGGAGAGAGGGAGGAACACTGCTCTGGCACGCCCGCTCGCCCGCTCCCTCCGGAGGGATCCTCTCCTTCAGGACACGCTCGCGCACGGAGCGCCGCCGTTGTCGGGGGTGACGAGGCGGCCGTCGACCGCGGAGGCCGCCCGGGGGAAGGCTTTATCAGCCCTCCTTTTTCATCCCTCCCTCGCCCGGGACAGAAGGGAGGACTATCATTCCGCCTGATCGACCCTTTACCGTGCATCGCACCTCACTGCTCGGCCTGTTCTCTCTCTCTCTCTCTCTCTCTCCCACACACACACACGCTCACACACACGCTCACACACACACGGACACGCACATACACAGGCACACACACGCTCACAGACACGCACACGGACATAAACAGGCACACACACGCTCTCGGACACGCACCCGAACATAAACAGACACACACGCACGCACACTCACAGACACACGCACAAACATAAACAGGCACGCTCACAGACACACACACACACACACACACACAGATAAACGGGCACACACACATCACACACACAGTGAGAGGCTGGTTGGTGTGTGCTGGAGTCGGGGTGGGAGATCTGCAGTACACAGGCTGAGTGGGGGGGGTGGGGGGGGGCGCGGAGGTCTGCAGTGTTTTCTCTCTCTCTGTGCTCAGTGTCCTTCAGCGTCCCGTTGTGTTGCGCTTCTCTCTCTCTCTCTCTCTCTCTCCGCGCGTGTGGGGGAGGGCAGTGTGGGGGTCGGGGGCGCTCCATTTCCGGGGGGTGGGGTTGTGGGAGGGGCCAGGGGCGGGGCGCGGCGAGATGCGGTCTCTTTCGGATTCAGGCGATTGGCGGGGGCGGCGGAACGGAGGCCGTTCCTAAAGGAGTGAGGAAGAGAGGAGGAGGAGGAGGAGGAAGAAGGGGAGGAGGGGGGGGTCACGGCCCCCCCTCCCCTCTCACCTGTCGCCGTCGTTTTGACCTCTGACCTCTGACTCACAACGACACCCCCACCCCCCTTCCCCGTCTGGGCAGGCACGACGTTCTGGAGTGCCCCGCCCCACCCAGCCGTGGCCCCCCCCCCCAGACCCTGACCACGGCCAGCTGCTGCTGGGCCCCCGGCAGCGCCCCCCCCACCCCCCAGTCCTGCTCCGCCTGCCTGGGCCACTGCTCCGCCCCGCCCCCAGCCCCCATGGGCGTGGCCGAGGCCCCCCGCCCTGCCCCCTCACCCGGCTCCTCCCCCGGCTACACGCCCCTCTGGGGCCGGAACAGGCCTCCCGGGCTCCTGCTGGGCAGGGCGGGGCGCGTTTCCGTGGAAGCCGGGGTGGGGCCGTCACCGGAACTGTTTTTGGAAGGGGGGGGGCCTCCCGCGGAGGGGCGCAGGGCACCCCTGGTGGACCTGCTCTGTGAGACCTGCTCCAAGCCTTGGCTCATCAGCTGGTGGGACCAGGTAGGCCTGAGGGCGGGGCGAGCGGGAAGGGGGGAGGGGCATGCGGCGCTGGAGGAGGGGCTGGCTCTCTTGAATCAGGCAAGTAGGTTTTGACGAGGGGAATGTAGGATTGAAAGAAAATGTAGGTTTGGGAGAGGAGAATGTAGGATTGAAAGAGAATGTAGGTTTGGGAGAGGAGAATGTAGGATTGAAAGAGAATGTAGGATTGAAAGAGAATGTAGGTTTGGGAGAGGAGAATGTAGGATTGAAAGAGAATTTAGGTTTGGGAGAGGAGAATGTAGGATTGAAAGAGAATGTAGGTTTGGGAGAGGAGAATGTAGGATTGAAAGAGAATGTAGGTTTGGGAGAGGAGAATGTAGGATTGAAAGAAAATGTAGGTTTGGGAGAGGAGAATGTAGGATTGAAAGAGAATGTAGGTTTGGGAGAGGAGAATGTAGGATTGAAAGAATGTAGGTTTGGGAGAGGAGAATGTAGGATTGAAAGAGAATGTAGGTTTGGGAGAGGAGAATGTAGGATTGAAAGAGAATGTAGGTTTGGGAGAGGAGAATGTAGGATTGAAAGAGAATGTAGGTTTGGGAGAGGAGAATGTAGGATTGAAAGAGAATGTAGGATTGGAAGAGAATGTAGGTTTGGATTTGGAGAATGTAGAATTGGAAGAGGAGAATGTAGGATTGAAAGAGAATGTAGGTTTGGAAGAGAATGTAGGTTTGGATTTGGAGAATGTAGAATTGGAAGATGAGAATGTCAGATTTAAAGAAGAGAATGCAAGATTGGAAAATACTGTTGGTTTGGAGGAGAATGTAGGTTTGCGAGAGGAGAATGTATGATTGGAAGAGAATGTGGATTTGACAAGAATGTAGGTTTGGAATTGGAGAATGTTGGTTTGGGAGAGGAGAATGTATGATTGAAAGAAGAGAATGTAGGATTGGAAAATACTGTAGGTTTGGAGGAGAATGTAAGTTTGGAAGAGAATGTAGGAATTGAAGATAATGTAGGTTTGCAATTGGAGAATGTAGAATTTGAAGAGGAGAATGTAGGATTGAAAGAAGAGAATGTACGATTGGAAAATACTGTAGGTTTGGAGGAGAATGTATGTTTGGAAAAAGCAGAATGTAAGATTGTAAAGAGGATAATGTAGGATTGGACGAGGAGAATGTAGGATTGGAGGAGGAGAATGTAGGTTTGGAGGAGAATGTATGTTTGGAAGAGGATAAGGTGGGATTGGGAGAGAATGGAGGATTGTCAAAAGGAGAATGTAGGATTGTAAAGAGGAGAATGTTGGATTGTAAAGAGGAGAATGTAGGATTGTAAAGAGGAGAATGGAGGATTGTCAAAAGGAGAATGTAGGATTGTAAAGAGGAGAATGGAGGATTGTCAAAAGGAGAATGTAGGATTGTAAAGAGGAGAATGGAGGGTTGTGAAGAGGAGAATGTAGGATTGTAAAGAGGAGAATGGAAGATTGTAAAAAGGAGAATGTTGGATTGTCAAAAGGAGAATGTAGGATTGTAAAAAGGAGAATGGAGGATTGTAAAAAGGAGAATGGAGGATTGTCAAAAGGTGAATGTTGGATTGTGAAGAGGAGAATGTAGGATCAGAAGGGAAGGAGGAGGGGCATATATACTTGGGAGAGGAGTTGGAGGATTAGGGGAGGGGAAATACTAATACTATACAAATATTTGATGGTGGGAATATATTTGTGTTCTGTACTGTGTGGTTTATTAAATCTGATTATTTTCAAAAATATATACAGAATCTACATAGAGGGAGAATGAAGTTGCACATGTGTGTCTGTCTGTATTGGTGTGTGTGTGTGTGTGTGTGTGTGTTCACATATCAGGATTTTGTGTTTGGGTATTTGCATGTGCATGTGAGTACGTGTGCATGTGTGTTTATATGTGTGTATGCCTGTTTGTGTGTGAAAGAGTGTGTGTCTGGGAGAAAATGTGTGTACAGTGGTGTCTATATTTGTTTGTGAGAAGGTGTATGTATGTGTATTTGTGCATGAGTGTGTGCGTCATTGCAAACATGTGAGTATGTGTATGTTTCTTGTTTGTGTATGTGAGTTTGTATTTGTATGTGAGAAAGTGGATGTGTGGATGTGTTTGTGTATGTGCTTGTGTGTTTATTTGTGTTTTGAGTGTGTGTGTGAATTGTGAATGTATATGTTTATGTTTTTGAGTGTGTATTTGTGCGTTTATTATCGCGAGTGTGTTTGTGCGTGTGTGTGTGTGCTTGCATGTGCATGTACCTGTATGTGTATGCTTCTCTGGGTTCATGTCTATTCGTGTGTGCGCGTGTACATTTATGTGCCTGTTTACGTGTGTGTGCACGCTTGTGCGTATGTGTATGCATGTTTCTGTGTCTGCATGTGTACGTGCGTGTTTATGTGTGTCTGTATATGTATGTATGTGTATGATACTGTGTCTGTGTTTGTGTTTATGTTTATGTATCTGTTTGTGTATGTGTACGTATGTTTCTGTGAGTGTGTGTATGAATGTATGTGTTTTTGTGTGTGTATGTATGTGTGTTTAGGTGCAGGCAGGCCCAGGCAGGGAGATGGCAATCACTCAGAGGTAGATGTGCAGGCAGACTGGAGGAGTTTGACCTTGGGATGGGTCACACCCCCGCCCGCCCCCCCCCCCCCCCCCCCAGCTCAGTGCAGGTTCCTCAGATTGTCATCTTTTCAGCCCCCCCCCCCCCCTCTCCCAGCAGGCCTCGGGAACCATTAGGAAGGTTCAGTTGCTAGGGAAACCTTTTGGGTTGCCATGGAGATTACTCTGTCTGAATGGATTGGTCACTAGATCACTAAGTCTGTGCTTGTGTGCGTATGTGTCCACGTGCGAGTGTGTGAGCGCGTGCACATGAAAGTGTTTGTGTGCATATATGCCTATGAGGGTGTGTATATGTATCATGTGTGTGTGGACATGTGTGTTTGTGTGTACAATATGCAAGCATGTGTACTTTTTTCTGTCCATATACATATATGTGTGTGTGAATATGTGTATATGTTTTTGAGAGTGTGTGTGTATGTTTTTGTGTTTTTGGGTCAGTGAATGTATGTGTGTGTATGTGTGCGTGTTATGTCAATATGTTTCTGTTTTTGTGGGTGTACGTGCGAGCATATTCTTGTGTGCATCAATTTTAAGGTCACCTTTGAAATGCAGAACATCCCCGTATGAAACCATAGAGTACAACATTGCATCAACAACAATAACACCACTGTTTTTTTAGTGGGGGGATAAAGCTTTGGAATTCATTATTTTATTCAACAATTCTGTGACATCTGGACTATGCTTTGCAATTGTCTTTGCAGAGAAAATGCTGTACTTTTAATACCAGAAAATCCTATTTCAAAGCTATTTCGTCTCATAGAAACTCTTTGCTGACATTATGAAGGTTTCTGAAATAGGCCATTCCCCTCGTCTGTGAACCATTTTGGGGGACATAAAACAGCTGTGTTTTAGAGTCCAATTTGTAATGCCAATTTGTTAGTGTTATCAGTGTTTATAGTGCCTCTTGGCTGAATTGGGTGAAAAGGTTTATCTTTCTCAGGAGGAATGTAACTGGGTTGGAAAATACTATTCAGAATATTCAGTCATAATTATGAGTTAGAGTTAAAGTGTTTGTAATGCTTCCCAGATGAATGGGTTAGTGTTATCAGTGTTTGTAGTGCCTATCAGGTGAATGGTTAGTGTTATCAGTGTCTGTAGTGCCTATCGGGAGAATGGGTTAGTGTTGTCAGTGTTTGTATGCCTCTCATGTGAATTAGTTAGTGTTATCAGTGTCTGTAGTGCCTATCAGGTGAACAGGTTAGTGTTAACAGTGTTTGTAGTGCCTCTCATGTGAATTAGTTAGTGTTATCAGTGTCTGTAGTGCCTATCAGGTGAATGGGTTAGTGCTATCAGTGTCTGTAGTGCCTATCACGTGAATAGGTTAGTGCTATCAGTGTCTGTAGTGCCTATCAGGTGAATGGTTAGTGTTATCAGTGTCTGTAGTGCCTATCGGGAGAATGGGTTAGTGTTGTCAGTGTTTGTATGCCTCTCATGTGAATTAGTTAGTGTTATCAGTGTCTGTAGTGCCTATCAGGTGAATGGTTTAGTGTTATCAGTGTTTGTAGTGCCTATCAGGCGAATGGGTTAGTGTTATCAGTGTCTGTAGTGCCTATCAGGTGAATGGGTTAGTGTTATCAGTGTCTGTATTGCCTATCAGGTGAATGGGTTAGTGTTATCAGTGTCTGTAGTGCCTATCAGGTGAATGGGTTATTGTTATCAGTGTCTGTAGTGCCTATCAGGTGAATGGGTTAGTGTTATTAGTATCTGTAGTGCCTATCAGGTGAATGGGTTAGTGTTATCAGTGTCTGTATTGCCTATCAGGTGAATGGGTTAGTGTTATTAGTATCTGTAGTGCCTATCAGGTGAATGGGTTAGTGTTATCAGTGTCTGTATTGCCTATCAGGTGAATGGGTTAGTGTTATCAGTGTCTGTAGTGCCTATCAGGTGAATGGGTTAGTGTTATCGGTGTCTGTAGTGCCTATCAGGTGAATGGGTTAGTGTTATTAGTATCTGTAGTGCCTATCAGGTGAATGGGTTAGTGTTCTCAGTGTCTGTAGTGTCTATCAGGTGAATGGGTTAGTGTTATCAGTGTCTGTAGTGTCTATCAGGTTACTGGGTTAGTGTTATCAGTGTCTGTAGTGCTTGTTGGGTGACTGGGTTAGTGTTATCAGTGTCTGTAGTGCCTCTCTGGTGAATGTGTTAGTGCTGTATGTGTTTGTAATGGCTGTCCTGTGAAGGGATTAGTGTAGTATGAGTTTGCTGTGCTCTAAATGAGTGTACTTGCTCAGCCCCCCTTAGTTCTGTAAAGGGATAGGCTCATCCCTTAAGGAAAAGGTTTTATATTAAAGAAAGGGTCACAGTGTAAGGGAAGTGTCATATATTCAATAAATGTAAAATAACATAAAATGGCATTTCTGTAGCGGTAAGTAGCTTTTGTGTACCCAATCTCTGAAATAGTGTGTATCAAATGCCAATTTTAAAGGGCAGCATAATGTTATCAAAGGTGATATGGCCATCTCTCCTTCTCTCTCATATGAGAACCATGATCAAATATAGTATCATAAGAGAGTGTTATCATTATTATTCATCAATGAGAACTGGCCATTCATGCCATCCAGGCACTTGTTGTTACCTTTTAGCTAGAGAGTTTTTGAGCATTCCCAAAAAGTCTGTGTCTACGATTCACTTCATGATTCAAATTATTGTCTAAGCCCCACTTCTTCGTAAAATCTAGCCTGATACTGTTTGGATATTGCACACACGTGTTTTCTTTTTTTTATATTCCTCAAATTTGGCAGAGTCCATGCAACTATTGAGAATATTTCTGAAAAGGGCATGCAAAATGTTTCAAAATGGGGATAAACCATGATTTGCTTTTGGTTGTGAGATGTAACATAATGTTAGGAACATTCCCTGAACAGTCTCAGAACATTTTCGTGTTTAATCTTTTTTTTTTGTCAAAGCCAAAGGAAAGATTTCCAGGAATATCATACAAAAATGATACATTGCGTTTATTATTTGGTCATGATAACACATCATAATATATACTGAGTCAAATACATTTGATGTTCCAAACGAACACGAGAATGTTCCAAATATAATTATTGACAAGATTGATTTGTTTAATATAAACACATTTATTTTGCCATAATTAATTTATATAATTAATAAATTATTTTAACATAAGCATGAATGACCGTCCAATAATTCAGATCCTTTTCAACCTGTACTCAAACCATTATTGTTACAAAAATGATCCGTGTGACTTCTTCAATAACATTCCAGCAGCGTCTAGGAAACTGTAAATGTTCTGTCTACCCTCAGATCATTTCTCCTAATAGTACTAGAATTCCTGAAAGCAAAAATGTTTAGCTGGGCATTACCAATTAGCTTTTATTTACAAACCATAGATATGTATACCTTCATCCACTACACTCTCTGAAATAAAGTGACATTGGAGGTACATTTTTGTTCTTCAAGGATCACATTTCCCAAATGTACCCTGAATGTACAGTAATGTTCTCTTTGGGTACAAATGGGTGTGTTTACCATGCAAAGAAGGTACAAATGAATTATGTATTGCTGGCTAGGGATACAATTGTATGTACCTATAGGGTATTACAAGGGTATAACATTTTTACCTTTTTGTACCTTTTGAAAAGGCACTTTTCATGCCTTTATTTCTGATAGTGTACACTATTGCCATTTTAAATTTATAAAATATAAAATATTATCCTCTTATAAATATGTTTCACAGGATGAATGGTAAATAAATGTAAGTGATTTTTCTATTTGACCATGGACACTGTAAAATAATGTTAATGTATAAATCTTGAATATACAGTACTGTGCAGAAGTCTTAGGCACCCTAGACTTTATTATATATATGTTTATTTTTTGTGTGTGTGTTAGTATAAAAGAACACATTTGAGATTTACAAATATTCATTTTCCAAAAGATTTGGACATTTCTGTATTTAATTTAAAAAGTAGCATTTTACTGTGAGCAATTTACTACTTTTTACATGAAAACTTGATCAAGGCTGTCTGAGATCAAAAGCAAGGACCCAAACAAAGTCTGCAGAAGAACTGTGGCAAGTTCTCCAACATGCTTGGAACACCTCCCTACTGATTGTCTTATAGAACTGCAGGACAGCATTGGCTATCTCAGAGAAGTGATGCAGTTTTAACACCGAAGGGTGGTCACAAAACATATTGATTTGATTCAGTTTTGAACTATTCTGCCAAATTACTAAAATGTAATGTCAAATGTAAAATGTATATTAAGTTTATTTAGGACCTTTCATTGAATTATTTTTGAAAGAAACTTATCTGTGCAGAATGTTATACAGGTGCCTAAGACTTTTGTACAGTACTGTATATATAAAATTGATATTTTGTACCTTACCTTTTCAAATGAGTAAATACAGTAAATAAAGGAAATAAAGGAAATACCAAAGATTATAACTCCCCCCCCCCCCCCCCCCAATAAGAATGAATAAATAAATAAATAGATAAATAAATAAATGAAGTGAATAAAAAATATATATACTGAATGAAGTGAAAAGTGAAAGTTGCACGTATATTCCTGATAGTTGAAATTGTGGACTTTATCTACCAAAGATGGTACTAAATGGTTAACTACCCCTTTAACCAAATTTTACACTCAATTATTACGTAATTGTTTCCCTCTCGCTGTGTCTTTGACGTACCCTGATCGAAGGGTATCACTGTTTTTACTTTGCTCTAGAGGTGGATTTTCTGCACCTCTCTCTCTCTCTCTCTATCTCTCTCCCTCCCACCCTCTCATAAATACAAAAATAACTGGCTGAGCTCATAGAAAAAGGTTTATCTTTCTCAGGAGAATTGTAACAGGGTTGGAAAATAAGACCCTGTCATAATTACATACAATATTAATGTGTGATACAGTTCATTCTGGATTCAAAACCCCGTCATCCATCCCCCAGAGCAAACAGGCTGTCTCATCTCACTGCTTCTTCACTGTGACAGACCAGGGGGAGGGGAGTGACTGCGGATTTTAACAAGCCCGGATGTCAGGGGCAAGGCAGCAGAACAGACTAATTCAGGCCAAGCGTGGCCCCGCTACCTTAGTGAATAACCTCACAAGGCAGGCTGCTCGCTGCTAATTGAGTTTACCCTGGTTTAATCTGGGGTCCTCATGGGAAATGTAGCCTTTTGTAAACAAAAATAAAATACATGGATACAGTCACTTCATTAGATTTTGCATGATTTTGCATGATGTATGATTTTATGCATTGCGCTGCTACACGATTGGCTGATTAGATAATCGCATCAATGAGTAGGTGTACAATAGAGTGTTCAGTGAGTGTATATATACCCAGTCATGTTGTAGTTTCTGGTGACACAAAATGGCTGTCTTTTAAAGGGATAACGCCGTTTTCAAGCACACCCAGACACTACACCACAGTCTTTCTAAAAATACTTGCTCTCTGACATGGTGAATCATTGTTTCTTGTTACATTAACGGAGTTCCTGTTTCTGTTTATTGTTTTTTTTTTTTTTTTTTTTGTTTGACAGTTTTATTTGCAGGCAGGCTTTCTCCTCAACATTTCAAATGAGCCATTTGAATGTATTTATCTATTTTATCTATTTTGCCATTCCCCACTTTTCTTCCTGTTCTTCAAGATACAATTGATATATTTCACGTAAAAGGTCTATCCCAGCTCTGATGCACTGCAAGAAGGTACTAATGTCATTGCGGGCCATATATATTATATTGAACATTTATATTTTAAAATGTGCCCTCAAAATGAAGCGATACAATGAAATAAAAGCAGATTCACTGTATTTCTGTCTCATATTCATCTTTTGACCAAAATAAAATTCAATCTACTGTTACCATACTTTAACATATTTTGAAAATCTTCTACACCTTTTTACCTGACCTCTCACTCTCTCCCCCGCCCCTTCTCCCTTACTTTCTCTCTCTCTAGTTCAAGAGAATGTTGAACCGGGAGCTCTCTCACCTGTCTGAAATGAGTCGGTCTGGAAATCAGGTGTCAGAGTACATCTCCAGTACCTTCTTAGGTGAGTTTACTGAACCATCCCCGCACACCTAGGTCTGACTGCAGTCTCACATGAGCTTTGTACCTTTACCTGCCAGTATGACTACATACCCAGATGTTGCAGTGTTCCTTTACCTACCAGTACAACTACATACCTTTACCTCCACCTTTAAACCACAAGCACAGTCTGATTTTACCACATATCTACCACCACACACCTGGAATTTACTATATATCTTCACAGCTTCAATCATAGCCCTTGGGCTTATACCTTTATATAAAACGGCAACCATACACTGTAAGTTTATGTCTTTATCCACACACATCTGTGGTATAAATGAGTTTGTGGTACAGTTTGTGAGGAATGTGTGTGGTATATAGGGGTGTGCATGTGGCATAGGTGTGTGGTCTAGATATGTGTATGTGTGGTATAGAGGGGTGTGTGTGGTATAGGTGTATGGACATGGTATAGATGTGCATGTCTGTAGTATAGGTGTGTGGTCTGGATATCTGTGTGTGGTATGAAGGGGTGTGTGTGTGGTATAGGTGTATGGACATGGTATAGATGTGCATGTCTGTAGTATAGGTGTGTGGTCTGGATATCTGTGTGTGGTATGAAGGGGTGTGTGTGTGGTATAGGTGTATGGACATGGTATAGATGTGCATGTCTGTAGTATAGGTGTGTGGTCTGGATATCTGTGTGTGGTATGAAGGGGTGTGTGTGGTATCGGTGTATGGACATGGTATAGATGTGCATGTCTGTAGTATAGGTGTGTGGTCTGGATATCTGTGTGTGGTATGAAGGGGTGTGTGTGTGGTATAGGTGTATGGACATGGTATAGATGTGCATGTCTGTAGTATAGGTGTGTGGTCTGGATATCTGTGTGTGGTATGAAGGGGTGTGTGTGTGGTATAGGTGTATGGACATGGTATAGATGTGCATGTCTGTAGTATAGGTGTGTGGTCTGGATATCTGTGTGTGGTATGAAGGGGTGTGTGTGGTATCGGTGTATGGACATGGTATAGATGTGCATGTCTGTAGTATAGGTGTGTGGTCTGGATATCTGTGTGTGGTATGAAGGGGTGTGTGTGGTATAGGTGTATGGACATGGTATAGATGTGCATGTCTGTAGTATAGGTGTGTGGTCTGGATATCTGTG
>NC_083761.1:77520564-77578064 GCF_963514075.1 Conger conger
CTCTTTCATCCTCCTACCATCCCCCTTGTCTCTCCTCTATCTCCCTCTCTCCCCCTCTCTCTCTCCCACCTCCTCTCTCCCTCTCTATCTCTCTCTGTCTGTCTCCCCACCCCTTTCTCCTCTATCTTCCTCTGTCTGCCTGTCTCTCCCCCTCTCTCTCCCGCCCCTCCCTCCTCTATCTCCCTCTCTCCGTCTCTCTCTCTCCCCCTCTCTCTCTGTCTTTCTCCCCCCTCTCCCTCTCTCTCTCCTTCTCTCTCTCTCCCCCCCCTCTCTCTGTCTTTCTCCCCCCTCTCCCTCTCTCCTTCTCTCTCACTCTCCCCCCTCTCTCTCTGTCTTTCTCCCCCCTCTCCCTCTCTCTCCTTCTCTCTCTCCCCCCTCTCTCTGTCTTTCTCCCCCCTCTCCCTCTCTCCTTCTCTCTCTCTCTCTCTCCCCCCTCTCTCTCTGTCTTTCTCCCCCCTCTCCCTCTCCTTCTCTCTCTCTCTCTCTCCCCCTCTCTCTCTGTCTTTCTCCCCCCTCTCCCTCTCTCTCTTCTTCTTTCTTTCTCCCCCCTCTCTCTCTGTCTTTCTCCCCCCCTCTCCCTCTCTCCTTCTCTCTCTCTCTCTCCCGCCCGTCTCTCTCTCTCCCTCGCTCTTTCTCTCCCCCCTCTCTCCCCCCCCTCCTCCTCTCTCTCTCTCCCTCGCTTCGTCTCTCAGGCTGTTTTCACAGATCTGGAGATCCTGGCAGCCCTGTTTGCTGCAGCCATCCATGACGTGGATCATCCCGGCGTCTCCAACCAGTTCCTCATCAACACCAGTGAGTCACCACGGCTCGGCTGCACCCAAACCCTCTCATTTAAACAGCTTTTCAGCGTCGCTGTGCAGCGTATGTGCGCTGTAAAACATGAACCTGATCCAGAGCATGTTGTATGGATGTGGGCATAAACGTACAGCAACATACAGAACACGACTGCTGTCTGTCCTGGTCCCACGGTGGTGGAATGACCTCCCCGTGGATGTCAAGCACAGACTGAAGACTCATTTCTTCAGGCTACACCTTTCCCTCCCTAACTCACCACCATGATTAGCCTTATATATGCCATAGACTGTAATGGCACTTATAGTTGTATAGATGTTGTTTTTTGAATTAGTTATTGTATTGTTGTACTCGGGGTATTCTAGCTGCCAATTGTGGTATGCTAGTTTGGAAGTATCTATATGTTTACACTAGGACTCGGAACTGTCCTGTCCACTCAGGTCCTCTTCGCACTTGTACTGTGTTTGATCTGCACTTCCTAACAAGAGCACACTGCGGAGTAGGCCGTCCACCGCTGTGGGCTGTTGCGTGGATTGTTTGGCTATATGAAATATTTCTGTTTTTGCTGAACGTTTTCAAGAGAATATCTTGTTTTCGTCAATAGAAAAAATATATATACTATTTGCATGTGATTGCAGGGGGTAGGAAATGTTTTCACATTTTACTGCCATCTAAAATGTTTGTGACCAAGTTTTTTTTTTTTTAACGATTCATATGGAGAGTATGCCTGTCCATTGTCAGTTGTTATGGCGATATACGTAGATTATTGCTCTAAATTGTTATGAGGAAATAGAATATTGTTGTATTTGTAAGCAGTATACAGGATATAATATTGCTGTCATTTGGCATTAGTAAATAGGGAATTGCTGTACATTGTATGGTGTACAGAGTATTGATGTACATTGTAAGGGCTATATAGATCATTGCTGTAGATTCTAAGTGGTATATAATGCACTATTTTAGATTGTAAGGCTTATATAGAGTATTGCTGTTATGTATGGTACTGAAGACCCAAACGCAGACCAGGGGATATTCCAAAACATAGTTTTAGTTCAGTCCAAAGCCAATAGATCACGAGACAACCGGGCGAAAACGAGATGCTTGAAGTTGAAAAAAACAAGCAGGGGTCAGAAATCCAGAAAATCTGAAGGCAGGGGTACATAAGGCAAAGGCAAAATCAACGACGAAATAAAGCAGAAGAATCAAAATCAAAACCAAATAATCAGAAGAGTAGACAAAACAGAGGGACTACTCAAACACGGTATCAGGCAAAGGGTTGTCGTGAGGAATCTCAATAAACAGGCGTACTGGTGAATAAAGATCAACGTTCTGACAAAGAACAATGCAGAGACTGAGGTTTAAATACATGAGGGAAGGTGACATGCTAGGCGGGGCTCGGGAGAGAGGTGGGCTAAGAAATAGACAACAGGTCTAGGATAATGATATAATAAGGGAAAACGAAAATGCAGACTGGATGCACGTAGACCAACGCGTAACACAGACGGCTCTGGACAACATTAACGAGCGAGAAAGCAGGAAGTAAGGAATGCGAGACCGGGAAGGAATCGTTGAAACCCGGAAATCTCCGAAACCACCCGAATTGTGAAGCGCGCAGACCGGGGAGTGACTTGGGCTCGGAAAACATTCGGACACAGACATAACAGGGGATCACAATATGAACCAGATATGAATTATAATAAATAACAAGAAAAACACTTAACAAACAGACAAAACTCAGGAACATTACGATTGCTGTAGATTGTAAGGGGTATATAATGAACTATTGTAGATATGAACAGGAACATAGATGATCGTTGTAGATTGTAACATTTACATTTACATTTTAGTCATTTGGCAGACGCTTTTAATCCAAAGCGGTTTACAAGTGCATAGGTTCTTCCACAAGTTAAAGCAACACATCCATAACTAGTAGAATACACATGAAATGCTATTCTAAACATAGAGTCATCATAATTTTTTTTTTTTGGGGGGGTTAGACAAGAGAGATAGGGATATCGGCAAAGGGGGGGCGGGGGGGGGGGGGGACATAATGTACTATATTCGATTTTAAGGCTTAAATAGAGTATTGATGTAGATTGTAATGGGTATATAGAGTATTTAATGTACTATTTTGGATTATAAGAATTATATAGAGTATTGCTGTGGATTGTAAGGGGTATATAATGGACTATTTCAGATTATACGACTTATATAGAGAATTGCTATAGATTGTAATGGTTAGAGGATTGTTGTAGATGGTAAGGGTTATATAGCGTATTGCTGCAGATGGTAAAGGTTATATAGCGTATTGCTGCAGATGGTAAGGGTTATATAGAGTATTGCTGCAGATGGTAAAGGTTATATAGCGTATTGCTGCAGATGGTAAAGGTTATATAGCGTATTGCTGCTGATGGTAAGGGTTATATAGAGTATTGCGGCAGATGGTAAGGGTTATATAGAGTATTGCTGCTGATGGTAAGGGTTATATAGAGTATTGCTGCACATGGTAAGGGTTATATAGAGTATTGCTGCTGATGGTAAGGGTTATATAGAGTATTGCTGCTGATGGTAAGGGTTATATAGAGTATTGCTGCTGATGGTAAGGGTTATATAGAGTATTGCTGCAGATGGTAAGGGTTATATAGAGTATTGCTGTGCTTGTAAAGGGTATATTGATTGTTGCTGTGATTGTACGTGGCATACGTACTGCTGTAGGACTACCGTGCTGCGTGTTATTCTCCCTCTCTCTCTCTCTCAGACTCCGAGCTGGCGCTGATGTACAATGATGAGTCAGTACTGGAGAACCATCACCTGGCCGTGGGCTTCAAACTGCTGCACGAGGAGAACTGCGACATCTTCCAGAACCTGAGCAAGAGACAGCGCCAGAGCCTGCGGCGCATGGTCATAGACATGGTGAGGGCCTGTCCGTCACACCAACCCTCCAATGGGAGCGGGAGGTGGGCGGGCTCAGCTGGGGGATGCTGAATGTCTGTCCGTCACAGTAACCCTCCAATGGGAGTGGGAGGTGGGCGGGCTCAGCTGGGGGATGCTGAATGTCTGTCCGTCACACCAACCCTCCAATGGGAGCGGGAGGTGGGCGGGCTCAGCTGGGGGATGCTGAATGTCTGTCCGTCACAGTAACCCTCCAATGGGAGCGGGAGGTGGGCGGGCTCAGCTGGGGGATGCTGAATGTCTGTCCGTCACACCAACCCTCCAATGGGAGCGGGAGGTGGGTGGGCTCAGCTGGGGGATGCTGAATGTCTTTTTTTTTTACATTGTGGTCTTAATACCTCAAATCTTTTTGACACTTGGAATGGTAATATTATAATTTGTGATATATTATTACAATTTTCTTTCTGCCACCTCTCTCTTCCCTCTCTGTAGGTGTTGGCTACAGACATGTCTAAACACATGAGTCTCCTGGCTGACCTAAAGACCATGGTGGAGACCAAGAAGGTGACCAGTTCAGGAGTGCTTCTGCTGGACCACTACACCGACCGCATACAGGTGAGTTCTGACCACATACGTTCTGACAGTTAGCCTTTACGTGTTGCAGACATGTTGTGTACGTAACAGCAACCCTTTACGTGTTGCAGACATGTTATGTACGTGACAGTAAGCCTTTATGTGTTGCAGACATGTTATGCATGTGACAGTAAGCCTTTACGTGTTGCAGACATGTTGTGTATGTGACAGTAAGCCTTTACGTGTTGCAGACATGTTGTGTAAGTTTTGCGTGTTGCAGACATGTTATGCATGTGACAGTAAGCCTTTACGTGTTGCAGACATGTTATGCATGTGACAGTAAGCCTTTACGTGTTGCAGACATGTTATGTACGTGACAGTAAGCCTTTATGTGTTGCAGACATGTTATGCATGTGACAGTAAGCCTTTACGTGTTGCAGACATGTTGTGTATGTGACAGTAAGCCTTTACGTGTTGCAGACATGTTGTGTAAGTTTTGCGTGTTGCAGACATGTTGTGTACGTGACAGAAAGCCTTTACGTGTTGCAGACATGTTGTGTACGTGACAGTAAGCCTTTACGTGTTGCAGACATGTTGTGTAAGTTTTGCGTGTTGGAGACATGTTGTGTAAGTTTTGCGTGTTGCAGACATGTTGTGTACGTGACAGTAAGTTTTGCGTGTTGCAGACATGTTGTGTATGTGACAGTAAGCCTTTACGTGTTGCAGACATGTTGTGTACGTGACAGGAACCCTTTACGTGTTGCAGACATGTTACGTACGTGACAGTAACCCTTTACGTGTTGCAGACATGTTATGCATGTGACAGTAAGCCTTTACGTGTTGCAGACATGTTATGTACGTGACAGTAAGCCTTTATGTGTTGCAGACATGTTATGCATGTGACAGTAAGCCTTTACGTGTTGCAGACATGTTGTGTATGTGACAGTAAGCCTTTACGTGTTGCAGACATGTTGTGTAAGTTTTGCGTGTTGCAGACATGTTGTGTACGTGACAGAAAGCCTTTACGTGTTGCAGACATGTTGTGTACGTGACAGTAAGCCTTTACGTGTTGCAGACATGTTGTGTAAGTTTTGCGTGTTGGAGACATGTTGTGTAAGTTTTGCGTGTTGCAGACATGTTGTGTACGTGACAGTAAGTTTTGCGTGTTGCAGACATGTTGTGTATGTGACAGTAAGCCTTTACGTGTTGCAGACATGTTGTGTATGTGACAGTAAGCCTTTACGTGTTGCAGACATGTTGTGTAAGTTTTGCGTGTTGCAGACATGTTGTGTACGTGACAGAAAGCCTTTACGTGTTGCAGACATGTTGTGTACGTGACAGTAAGCCTTTACGTGTTGCAGACATGTTGTGTACGTGACAGAAAGCCTTTACGTGTTGCAGACATGTTGTGTACGTGACAGTAAGCCTTTACGTGTTGCAGACATGTTGTGTACGTGACAGAAAGCCTTTACGTGTTGCAGACATGTTGTGTACGTGACAGTAAGTTTTGCGTGTTGCAGACATGTTGTGTACGTGACAGTAAGCCTTTACGTGTTGCAGACATGTTGTGTAAGTTTTGCGTGTTGGAGACATGTTGTGTAAGTTTTGCGTGTTGCAGACATGTTGTGTACGTGACAGTAAGTTTTGCGTGTTGCAGACATGTTGTGTATGTGACAGTAAGCCTTTACGTGTTGCAGACATGTTGTGTATGTGACAGTAAGCCTTTACGTGTTGCAGACATGTTGTGTAAGTTCTGCGTGTTGCAGACATGTTGTGTACGTGACAGAAAGCCTTTACGTGTTGCAGACATGTTGTGTACGTGACAGTAAGCCTTTACGTGTTGCAGACATGTTGTGTACGTGACAGAAAGCCTTTACGTGTTGCAGACATGTTGTGTACGTGACAGTAAGCCTTTACGTGTTGCAGACATGTTGTGTACGTGACAGAAAGCCTTTACGTGTTGCAGACATGTTGTGTACGTGACAGTAAGTTTTGCGTGTTGCAGACATGTTGTGTACGTGACAGTAAGTTTTACGTGTTGCAGACATGTTGTGTACGTGACAGTAAGTTTTGCGTGTTGCAGACATGTTGTGTACGTGTCAGTAAGTTTTGCGTGTTGCAGACATGTTGTGTACATGACAGAAAGTTTTGCGTGTTGCAGACATGTTGTGTAAGCGTTGCGTGTTGCAGACATGTTGTGTACGTGACAGTAAGTTTTGCGTGTTGCAGACATGTTGTGTACGTGACAGTAAGTTTTGCGTGTTGCAGACATGTTGTGTACGTGACAGTAAGCCTTTACGTGTTGCAGACATGTTGTGTACGTGACAGTAAGTTTTGCGTGTTGCAGACATGTTGTTTACGTGTCAGTAAGTTTTGCGTGTTGCAGACATGTTGTGTAAGTTTTGCGTGTTGCAGACATGTTGTGTACATGACAGAAAGTTTTGCGTGTTGCAGACATGTTGTGTAAGCGTTGCGTGTTGCAGACATGTTGTGTATGTGACAGTAAGTTTTGCGTGTTGCAGACATGTTGTGTACGTGACAGTAAGTTTTGCGTGTTGCAGGTCCTGAGGAACATGGTGCACTGTGCGGACCTCAGTAACCCCACCAAGCCACTGGGGGTGTACAGGCAGTGGACTGAGCGCATCATGCAGGAGTTCTTCCGCCAGGGAGACAAAGAGAGAGAGAGAGGCATGGAGATCAGCCCCATGTGTGACAAACACACTGCGTCTGTGGAGAAGAGCCAGGTAACACACGGACACACACACCCACACACACACCTAAACACACTGCATCTGTGGAGAAGAGCCAGGTAACACACGGACACACACACACACAAAAACCTAAACACACACACACACACCCTAGATAAATATGCACAGAAATACTGTTAACTAAACAAAAAATAATAATACAGTTTTAGAACAGGTTTCACAATTATTGGCACCCCTAGCAAAGATGACAGTCGTTAATCCTATAATTTTATAATTCCTGATGAGGTTAGAGAATACATTTGAACGGATTTTCTGAGCATTCCTCCAGAACTCTTCAAGATCTTTGTTGTCCTTGGGTTTGCACTTATGGACTGCCCTCTTCTGTTCAGACCACAGGATTTTGATGAGATTTAAGTCTGGAGAATGAGATGGCCAATGCAGAACATGGATGTTGTTTTCAGAGTGTGGATTTTGATGCATGCTTGGAGTCGTTGTCCTGCTGGAAAATCCACCTTTGAACAAGCTGCAGCTTCCTAGGAAAGCCAGATTTTCTGCCTAGATTCCCTGATACTTACTTACACACACACATATGAATTAATTGAGCCACTGACCTTAAATAGTGTCCCTTAAATAGCCTCAAAACATCCCCAAAACATCAATGAGCCGCCGCCATATTTGACAGTAGGTATGAGGGGCTTCTCCTTGTATGCATTCCTCTTTTGCTCCGAAAAATGTCGATGCAATACATATATTTATGGCATTTGGCAGACGGTCTTATCCAGAGCGATGTACAGTTGATTAGACTAAGCAGGAGACAATCTTCCCCTGGAGCAATGCAGGGTTAAGGGCCTTGCTCAAGGGCCCAATGGCTGTGTGTGTGTATATATATTGTGTGTGTGTGTGCGTGTGTGTATATATATATATATGTATATATATTGTGTGTGTGTGTGTGCGTGTGTATATATATATATATATATATATATATTGTGTGTGTGTGTGTGTGCGTGTGTATATATATATATATATATATATATATATATTGTGTGTGTGTGTGTGTGTGTGTGCGCGGGTGTATATATATATATATATATTGTGTATGTATGCATGTATGTTTATATATTATATTGTATATAATATATATATATTGTGTGTTCCCTTGCAGGTGGGCTTCATTGACTACATCGTGCACCCCCTGTGGGAGACGTGGGGGGACCTGGTGCACCCCGACGCCCAGGACATCCTGGACACGCTGGAGGAGAACCGGGACTGGTACCAGAGCACCATCCCCCAGAGCCCCTCCCCTCCCCCGCACGGCCCCGACCAGGAGCTGGGAGCCTGCGGTGACAGGTTCCAGTTTGAGCTGACCCTGGAGGACGAGGGGGAGGCCAACCACGCAGGAGAGGAGCAGGAGGAGGAGGGGGAGGCCAACCACAACCACAACCACGCCGGAGAGGAGCAGGAGGGGGAGGAGGGGGAGGCCAACCACAACCACAACCACGCCGGAGAGGAGCAGGAGGAGGAGGAGGGGGAGGCCAACCACAACCACAACCACGCCGGAGAGGAGCAGGAGGGGGAGGAGGAGGTGCAGGAGCAGGACGGGGAACACCAGGAGGACCAGGAGGCCGAGGAAGTGAAAGAGGAAGAAGCGGTAGAAGAAGAGGAGGAATGTGTGAAGGACGAGGAGGAAGAGGCAGGGGAAGGAAAAAAGCAGGAGGAGGGAGAGGAGGAGTGCGACCAGCAGGTGGGAGAGAACGGACTCTCAGATGAAGGGATGGAGGAAGAGGACGAGACTGATACATGAGGAAGAACACACTCAGTACCCCCTAACCCTTTACACACACACACACACACATACATGCACACACACATACGCACACATGTACACACACACTCACACACACACACACACACACACACACATACGCACACACGTACACACACACACACACACACACACACATGCACACACACGTACACACACATACACACACACACATATGCACACACGTACACACACACTCACACACACACAGACACACGCACACACACGCACACACCACTCCTCCTCCTGCACGCCCTGCCCCTCTCAACTGCCACACCCCTCATCCACCTCCTACCACTGCCACTGACTGGGAATAATTGGTGTGTGTCTGGGTGTAGAGTGTTTGTCGGGGGGTGCTGAGTGTGTGTGGGGGGGTGCATTGAGTGAGTGTGTCAGTGTAGAGTGTGTGTGTGTGGGGTGGGGGGTGCAGAATGTGTGTGTATGTGTGTGGGTGTGGGGGGGGTGTAGAGTGTGTGTTCGTGTGGGGGGTTGTATAGTTTGTGTGTGTGTGGGGGGGGGGGTGTAGAGTGTGTGTTCGTGTGGGGGGGGTGTATAGTTTGTGTGTGTGTGTGTGTTGGGGTGTGGAGTGTGTGTGTGTGGGGGGGGGTGTATAGTGTGTGTGTGTGTGTGTGTGTGTATGTTGGGGTGTGGAGTGTGTGGGGGCGCGGGGGGAGAGTGTGTAGCCGGGGTATTGCTGGAACATGCAGGAAACCAGTTATGGAGGACGATACCAGAAGAAATGTGACAAGAAATAATGACGCTTATTGATAAAAAAAGACATTTATTTTTTAAAAAAAGGAACAAAATATGAACAAAGCTATTTACACAGCAGCTGTAGATTAGAATTGTGGTGGCGCCACCCGGTGGTATTTTTGAGGAACTGCACTTGGGGAAGAACTTGGAACATTATTTTATCGCCATCGAAGACAATGTAGCACTCTGGACTCAACACACACACGCACGTACACATGCGCACGCACAGACGCGAACATGCTTTATGCATATATGTTTGTGCTCTCAATCTTAGGTTCACATGTACACTCAAATATGTACCACACACGTACACACTCACAAATGCAAACGCACACCCGCTCACACTCAGTTGTGCCCATACCGTATACTCGAAAACACACAAGCAGGTGTATTCGCTCTGGCACATGTATTTGTGCGTTCGTATATTTCGGCCGGACTGGGGAAAAGCCATCTGTACACTTGAGTATCAATGTGTAGGACTGACTCATCTGTCTCCCGCCTAGAACTCCACTCAGAACTCCACGCGGAACTCCGCCTAGTTTTCCCAAGCAGTCGTGAGCCGATCGTATTTTCATTTTTAGTTTTCGTTTTCGTTTTCTTTTCGGAACAGGATTTTCTATTTTTGTCAGAAAAGAAGAGAAATAAAGTACTTTTTTTTTTTTTAAGAGAGGACTTGGAGAACAGAGGAAGAGTGCCCGCCCCGTTCCATTTTACCAGCAGTGCTACTCGTGCAATATGGAGGCGTGCCTTTCTGAGAGACAGTAACGGCTTCAACGCGAAGCTGTGGGAACGCAGCAGAGGCTTGTGGGAAAGGTTTGCTGTTGTCTGTTCTTTTGATCGTGACGTTTAATCTCCTCTTGTGCTCGTCTGTTATTACTGTCATATTTACTCTCTGTGGGGGGGAAATAGCTCCACAGTAAGTCTTCCTCCCAGCCCGTAGAGGGCGCTAGCGTCAAACACGGCTCCCCGCGAGGCCATGATGTCTGCATTACTGAAAGGGGAGCCGTGGCTTTGAGTGAGTTACAAGTCTTACCATATCGCAGAGTCGCAAGTCTTACAAATTTTTTTTTTCCATGCAAATACACAGACATATACATATGCACATGTACACACAGGCCGTTCCTGTATTCATCTCTCTTTTAAACATGCACGCACACACACACACACACACACACACACACAAAACACGCACACACACACCCATGCACACACAAGCACACACAGCCATGTGCTCAGTGTAATAGGTGAGTGTTTATCTGTGTTTATAAGTCTTAATAAGTCTTAACACCATGAACTGAAGTTGAGGAAAATCGTTTCCTGTCTCCTTAGAGGTAAACTCCTTTACCTGCAGTAAGCATATTCGCACATCGGATTCATTTCACGCTCAGATGCCTACTATGGAATCTCCATTTGTGTGTGCTCCTAAAAATAAATACAAAAAAACCCCACAAAGATTGCCATTTTAACACAATACTGTAGCATTTATCTCGTATTGATTACTATATTGATTCCTTGCTGCCATGCTTCTTAAGTGTTGAAAATGACCGAAAGAGAAAAAAAAACAAAAAAAACAAGCAAATGCCTCAAATATTTCCTTTAAAGTGGTCATGTACAGTTTTTATTTTTGTATGATACTTTTGGATGTAATGAAATACATTATTTTATGATTATTATTTTGGTTATGACATTAGGGCTGAAGGTGTTCATGTATAATAGTTATCCTGCTGGGTCTGTATATACTGTAATGTTGGATTGTAAATGATGAATTGTATAAATTAATATGTCTCATTTTACATCAATGTTGAGCAAGGAATTAATATGTACTGCCCCCCCATCTTTTCCACCACATATGCCCACCTCTCTTTCCCTTCCTCTCTTTCCCATCCCTCTCTCCCAAACTCATTCTCTCTCCATCATTACAGCCATACTATCTCTCTTCATCCCCCTCTTTCTCTTATCTCTCTCTTTTTCTTTCTCTCTGAAAATATGGAAGAGTGTAACTCTGGACTAGCACCTTATCTCATTGGTTGAAAAGGGGGGTATGGAGGATATTGACCATCTTTACTGCACTTTATTTTCTTTGATAGCATCTTGTTTTATATCCTTCTATAATGTGGTCTATACATGTAAACATAAGCAGCAGGGATTTACCTCTCTGTACGTGTGGTTGTGTGTGTGTGTGTGTGCGTGTGACTGCTGTATGTATGTATGTATGTTAGTGTTTGACTATTTTTGTGTATGTGTGTATAAATGTGTGATGTGCACATGTGTGTGCGTGTGTATGTTTATTTGTGTGCGTGTGTGCGTTTGTGTCTGTGTGCGCGTGTGCATGTGTGTGTATGTTTATATGTGTGTGTACATGTGTATGTGTGTGTGTGCTGTGAAAATGTTTGTTTTCGTGTGTTGGTGATGGAGGCACCAGACTCCACAGATGAAAGGCACGGGGTTAACCAAAGAGGCAGAGGAAGCAGACAGTAGTTTGGATGTAAAACCTATGCTATGTGTTGGACATGTTGTATGTTAAGTTCTCACTCTCATTGTTCACCAATAAACAGTGTGTATCCATGGAAACCGAATGCTGCACCTCGGCCACAAGTGCACATGAACACGAACACCTCCTTCAGGTTCTCAGCCTTTGAAGGCTTCTCGGACTGAACGCACCCGTGCTCGTTCCCCCTTAGCATCTGGGCCCTGCTTGTCAATGGGCCTTAAACCCAAAATACGGGTTGACACATCGTAATCACTATCAGAGCCGTGAATTTTCCCTTTGCAAGGACAATTCAACTCATTGAGTTCAAGATGGCTCAAATTTTCTTGATAGATGAGTATAGTTGTGATACACTGATATCTGAACCAAGCCTAAGGAACTAACTCTGCCCTCGTAATGCATTCAGAGCTGACTTTTCCCAGTAAGGCATAGGCCAGTGAACATCTTTGTGGTGAGTTGTCAACAAACTGTTCAGCCATTGATGTGAAAATCCAGCTAAAAATCCTCCATTTGGTTGAAAATGAGGATTTGTTAGGGTGGAAGTGAAAACCTACAGGATGGTAGATCTCCAGGAACAGGGTTGGGCAGCCTTGCTCTAGCTGTTGAATGAGGTGTGCTTTGTTAGGGTTGGAGTGAAAATCTACAGGATGGTAGATCTCCAGGAACAGGGCTGGGCAGCCTTACTTTAGCTGTTGAATGAGGTGTGCTTTGTTAGGGTTGGAGTGAAAACCTACAGGATGGTAGATCTCCAGGAACAGGGTTGGGCAGCCTTGCTGTAGCTTTTGGATGAGGTGTGCTTTGTTAGGGTTGGAGTGAAAACCTACAGGATGGTAGATCTCCAGGAACAGGGTTGGTTAAATATGTTGGTCGGTACTCAATGGATGGACAGCCAGAAGTTTGGGTAGAGGCACTGGGTAGGTCTATGCACCCCTAAAAAAACTTGTGAATTTGGTTTCAGATGTAAGTCACCTGAAATGCTAAGTGTCAGGTGTGTCAGTGTATTCAGACCTGGGTCAAATTATGCAGCCAAATTACTTGATGTTATTCCATGCTGGTAAATTCTGGAATCACTCTTGCAGACAGTTTTGATGAATCTCTTTTTTGTTCTGAATGTTGGTGAAATGTAGATTTCTTTTTTTTTTCCAGAAACGAACAGAATCTTAAGGGCTTACCCTTAAGCCACCAGTACAACTCCTGCAGATTAAGCTTTAAAATAAATACATGTATTTCTTTATTTTCACCAATGTACAGGTACCGAATCCTTCTTTCATCTGATGCTACATTTGGGCTTAGTGCTGCCCCTCGGTAAGGCCTCTGCAGGAGCGATTTCAAATGCACCAATGTCTAAACTTCAGGTATTTTAACTGGGTATCTGGCCCTGCACTAAAGTCGACCAACCGAGACCCCACCATTAGGGTCAGGGGTCACGGTGGGCCTCTGTCGACAGTGTGACGTCGTTCGCATGTCAACACGGCTTTTAAATGCAAGGGTTAACAGTGGATGCCTTATCTTGCGCCAAGATAAATCGAGCACCGAAAAGTATTTGAATCTAAAACAATGACGTATTTGAACCGGGCCCGATTCCTTCTTAGGTCATTTCATCTGTGGAAACAGTGTGTGGCTGTAAACTTTCGTCACTTGAGGGCCTTGTGAATTGGGGTGGGTGATGAGTCTGCTTGGCTCCTGTCTGTTTGGGCTGGGGCTGTCTGTCCTAGGGGGTCCTTCAAGAACCCACACGCTCACGTAGAGTCAATGCGCGGCATCAATTAAGAGAAAGGACACTAACTCCATCTACGCTGACGCACATTTCTGCTCCTGTTTTTAAAAAATGATGATTGTTTTCCTGTCCTATTCCTTAAGCCATATTTGGTTTGAATTTCATGATAGAGCAATGGTCAGCAAATGACTCCAATGAACCTTGTTATAGAATTGTGAAATATTTAAATGAAAACATTGCAATTTATGTACATTATATTGCTGTAATACTGTATGTAAGATGTGTCAAGGTAATCTTTTTCATATTATGGTCATACTTTAGCTTTCCTTATGGAGAGCTGGGATGAGGATTTGTGAATAAAATGCATCTAACATATATGATGAATATATAAATAACTATACATAATATATAAATTAATATTTTTGTGGATCTCTGTGTGTTTCTGTAAAGTGTGTTTAAATATTACCATCAATGATTTTTACAATTGATAAAAATTAAAAGCATTATGAAATGATGCAGCCAGTAGGACTTCTGGAGTTGGTATGATCATTGAGTGTTTGTATTTTATGGCTTATTGTCAAGTGACATGGTGCCACACAGCCCAAGCAGAGTCTTTATTGTGTTTTACTTTATAATGCAGGGAAGGAAAAGCCTGGGGGAGAATGAAGAGAGAGAGAGATAGAGAGAGAGAGAGAGAGCAGAGAGAGAGCGAGAGAGAGAGCAGAGCAGTAACCAAAAGAGAAAGATGAGAGGGGTAAATAGGAAACAGAAAGAGAAGAGAGTGATAAATATGGAATTGAAAGAGGAGGTGGCAACTGGGGAACAGAAAGAACGGACTGATTCGGAAGAAACAGAAAAAAATGAGAATGGGTGGTTTGTTCACTTAACAAGAAGGTTACATTAATTGGTATTGACTAATGTAGCTGTTAACATGAATTAATAATGTACATACATAATATATAATCACCCAGTAGTTAATGCAAATTCATGTGGGCAACATGGCTCAGGCAGTAAGAGCAGTCGTCTGGCTGTTGGAGGGTTGCCGGTTCGATCCCCCGCCCGGGCTGTGTCGAAGTGTCCCTGAGCAAGACACCTAACCCCCAAATGGTCATGACGAGCTGGTCGGTGCCTTGCCTTTAAGAAGGGCAGGATTGATCTGGGATTTTCATGCACACAAGTCTCTAGAGTTTGTAAAGAATGGTGCAGAACAACTACAAATAATCCAGTGAAACACCTTGTTAATGAGAGATATCAGAGGAGAATGGTCAGACTGGTTAAAGCTGACAGGAAGATGACAGTAACGCAAATAACCACACATTACAACAGTGGTATGCAGAAGAGCCTCTCTGAATACACAACGCCTCATAACTCGTGGATAGGCTATAGCAGTAGAAGTAAAAAAAATGACTCTAATAAAAACCTAATAAAGTGCTTGGTGAGTGTATATAGTCTATTTCAATCCTGCAGTTATAAAATTAGAAGTCATAATTAACATGAAACACTTCTATTGTAGTAAAACATTAATGTTATGAAATATCTTGTAGTAGAAATGAGTGGTGAAAAATGCAGTCTCTCTGGGCTGTGAAATCAGTTTATTGATATAATTGGTATGTATTTGTGAGTGACAGGTATCACACAGGGTCCAGTTGGGGTGGGTCATCTCACCGTTTTGATGTTGGGTGCAGGAAATATATGAAGACCACAGGGCGAAACATCTGCTTAATCAAGTGCTCAGTGACTGTGTAACCCAGGTCTTTGGGAGCAGGGCTAAGGACCCTAGTGCTTTATTTTTGGGGGGCAGGGGTGTTAAATGTCATGCATGGTGGGCCGCAGTGTCTGCAGATTGTTCATTGTTCTGCTTTCCTTTCAATCTGTGTTCCACTTTAAGGTCTTAAACGCAAGGTGCAGGGACTTTGCAGCCAACAAAGTGATGGATATTAATCACATGCTGAAACACTGTACCGAGCTTCAGCAGATCCCAGGTATAGGTGAATCCATCACGGCTCTAGGTAGGAAAATATATCCCCTTAACTAAGCAGGAAAGATAGAATGGGGGCAGTTTCTGTGAGCCAGGAACAGACTGCACGGACCAAGCAAACAGTGATTAATATCCTCAGCTCGCAACTACAGCTAGCCTATTGCCATACTGCTAGCTGCTAATGATAGCTAGTCTGTCACTGTGCTGGTTTGTATTTGCAATTAGCCAAAATCATCAATGATGCATACAATGAGCCCGTGGGGGCCAAGATATTTTCAAAAATGGAAACTATTTATAAAGCAAGCTATGAATGAGTAAGTTGTTGTGTGTGTGCAAACTAAGTAGATGCCTTGTTACAGGCATTTACAGCAGGCCAACATTAGCTCAGGCTGTAAGAGCAGTCGGAGGGCTGCCGGTTCGATTCCGCCCTGGGCGTGTCGAACTGTCCCTGAGCAAGACACCTAACCCCCAAATGCTCCTGGTGAGCTGGTTGGTGCCTTGCATGGCAGCCAATCACCGTGCGAGTGTGGGTATGAATGGGTGAACCAAGAATTGTACAGCACTTTGGATGAAGGCGCTGTATAAATGACAACCATTTACAGCTAATGTTATTCTGTCACTTAGTGAGGCAGGCTCTACAGACTTACAGATACAGACCTGGATGTGGTCGCATTTCTTCTCATCTGAAAAACGTTTTCTTTTTCTAAATGGACCAGACCGTCGCAAAACATGCCAGTGCTTTGGATTCAAATACATGTTTTCCACTTTACTGAGCTTGCCTGGTGTTTGTATTGGAACCTATGAAATACACTCAAAAGGTGCAAACCCCACCTTCTGGTCCTCCCGATTGGATCAATTGCATGCTCAATCGAGTACAGAAAAGTATTTAAATCCAAAACAATTACGTATCTGACCGAGGTCTAAAATTGACCATGTTCAATTTTAGTATTGAGTATGTTCATGGTTAACATTTGAATAGACCTGATGTCAAAAAAAAAGAAAAGAAAGACTCGGCAAGCAAGATTTTTAACTTTTATTTTTTCTAGCATGAAAAGTACAAATAATCAAACAATTCCATGAAAAAGTTTTAAAGCATCCTCATCTGAAATCCCAGTAATAAATATTCTAAACTAACCACACGCTTTTCTCTTTTTCTTCTTTTTTTGACATTTTTGTTGTTGTTCGTTTGATCTTTTGTTTAAGGTTGAAATTATTTTTGCTTTTGATGGTTTTGCTTGCTTTTCCCATTTCTCTCTCACACACTCCATCTTTCTTTATGATTTGATCGTTTATTTTTTGTTCAACCATCCAAAGAAAATATTGAAAATTTAACATTGTAAAGTAACGACGGGTTTTCTCCCCCATTATCAATCAAGCAATAAACAGACGTTTTTGAAAAGTTAAAGAAATAATAAAATAAAATAAAAAATCAGAAGAGCTGCTGACCCCAGAGAAGGCTGTTACTCAGGTGAGTACACTTCCACCAATCAGAGTAGAGCTCTCATCGCCCCTCCACCAATCAGAGTGGACTTCCCAGAGTTACGCCTCTAGTCAGCCTCTTCCTTACTGTCGTCATAGTTACGAGTGCTGAGTGTGCCGCCCACAGACCTCCAGCTGTTTCAAACACACTTAGGGGTTCAGTGCAACTAACCAGGGCTGTCCTTTGGGCTGGCCAGCAATTGAACATGTGCCATAGCAGCATACTAAAATCAAATGATGTGCTAAAATGTGCTGGGGGTTTATTTGTGTGTTTTACACTTCATGCGCCTGCTATGCCTGTGCTGGCTATGGGCTGCAAAGTTTCTCTTTCAACTCCGTCTCTGACCGTGAAAGACATGCGCCGATATACCTTTCGTATTTCTGAAATAAATGAAATCACATCATTTTTATCAGAAGCTATTAAAATTGTTATTTAAATCTGGGGGGGGGGACACCTTATTTCTGTAGCTGAGGCTTTGATCAATGGCCTTGGTTGTCCTGTGTGTGTGTGGGTGTGAGTGTGTGTTTGAGCGTATGTGTTTGAGTGTGCATGTGTGTGAGTGTGTGTTTGAGTGTGTGTGTTTGGGGGTGCATGTGTGTGAGTGTGTGTGTGTGTGTGTGTGTTTGAGTGTGCGTGTGTGTGAGAGTGTGTGTGAGTGTGTGTCTGTGTGATACACAGGCCTCTTTGATGTCCTCACACTATACTCACCCTCTAAGCCTCAGACTTTCAGGCGAGTGAAATCTTTGCTGTGCTCTGAAAAACAGGGAATCCTAGCGGCTCAGAGAACACCTTTTCGCTCTAGGGGGCAGTAGTGAGAATGTTTTTTGGTTAACTTGCAGGACTCTGCAGGTTCAACACTCTCTGCAGGGTGTATTTGAGGAAGGATTCTTACTTGAGTTTATAGCCGTGTGTTAAAACCAGGGCCAGCCCATTCAGAGAGGAAGGCTACGGTTTGTTGCAACTGAACCCCAGCTGTCTGTAGCACAGGTCCAGATGGGCTGTGGGGAGGCGTGCTCAGGTGTACTAGGGGGTGGTAAAATAAGACTGAAAGTGTTTGCCAAAACAAAACAGTGAATGGAAGAAAAATTCATTTTTATACAACATGAAGAATGAAAGAATATAAGGTTCAACAAGACAAACGGAACACAGGTAGTAAAGTCGTAACATCTAGCACACAGAATGTTTCTAAATATTTGTAGACTACACAATTCAACTTTTTGATTTTTTTAATCAGTGCACTCTGCCTATGGAGAACATTTCTCAAGCATAACTTTTGAGTTGTTTTTTAATGTTTTTGTTCCCTTTTAGAAAAAAATGGCGAAACCACATATCAGCAAAAATGAAAAAAGTCCTTTAAACTTGCAAATATAATTAAATAAACCATAAATATACACAAAACATACTTTTATACGAGGCAATAATAATAATGATAATAATAATAATCATAATAATGATAATAAATAGTTTTTAAGTTAACAATAAGTTAAAACTACGAGCTTAAAGTCACCCAAATAATTACAAGTTTGTTGGCGCTATCTTGTAGTAATTTTTCCATTTTATATATATATTTTTGCCGCAATAAAAGCTACCACAGACTTTTACAAACACAATTGTACACATTTTGTATTGAAAAAAGGCAACTAATTCTAAAATCTGCAAACTTAAGAACGGCAACTAATTATTTAAACAATGAAACCAAAGCCATTTCAATGTGTACCCAATGGAAGGGAATGAATAAATAAAATCTTAGACCCACATTAACCTACAGTTAGGCTATATTAACCACACGAAGACGCTAAATCAACACCAGATTCTGATATGTAAAACAAACCTAGAAACCAAAGCCGTCTACTCTTGAGATATACACGGGGTAAACCAAAGAGAACGGATGTGTGATGGGTCGACCCAATACGGAATATAACCGTAAAACGAGGATGGACAAACCAAAGAACACAGAAAAAAAGAAAAAACAGAACAACGCATAAACTTAAGAAAATTCAGTGTAAATGAAGTATCCCTTGAACAATCTTGTGTTGATGCTAGTTTTTTTTGTTTTGTTTTGTTTTGTTTTAACGATCAAAAAAAGGTAAGCGATATAAATTTTGGATGCCGAATGGTTTGTTTGCAGTAACATCCCTTAGTCAGGTCTCCGGGCCGGGGCTCAGGAAGTGTACGGTTCCAGGGGATCAGAGCCTTTAGCGCCAATAAACCCACAAACATTTTCAACGTTATTTTGTCATTTTTTGCCATTTTTTTTTCTTTATTTGATCCTCTTGCTTTTCTGCAATTTCAGTTTGATGTTTAATTTTTCTTAAAAATATATATTTCACGTTTAAGTCAATATAAAAACAAAGGTCATTGCACTTGCTGTTCTGTAAGAAGGATTTCTTTAGTTGAATTGAATTGTATTTCCCGCTCCTCGGATGATGAAGGGGCGTCTTTTACTGTCTTTTACTGGGTCGTTTACCGGGGATCTACACTCTTCCTGGGACAGACCTCTCCAGGAAGCTGTGTTGGTTCTGCTTCTCTGTGTACTTCATGCAGCACAGAAGTGCAATCTCACAGCTAACTTTCAGAGAGGTGGTGGGGCTATGGTAGAGCGGGGTGGGGTTAATCAAATATGCAAATATGTTAGTGAACCTATATTCGGAAATAAATAAGAATCATTTGGGGATAAGCCTGATTTATTTTTTTTGTACTGACTAAAAAGATTTTTTTTTTCTTTTTTTTTTTTTTTGGATTTTGTACCGAACAATCAAGTGTTCTCACACGACAAAATGGTTGCCCCCCTCCCTCCCCTTCCGTAATCCCTCCCCTTCGTTTCTTTAAACACCATAAAAGAAACAATGTGGTCTGTCAAAATATTTTTGAGCTCAACAATCAGTAAAAAGTCTCAGCATGTTCTTTTTTTTCCTTTTTTTATAAAAATATATTTATTTCTTACGTAACCCTCTCACCTCAAAGAGATCGTCGTCCTCTTTGGCTAACTCAGCGATATTTAGAAAATCAAAATGTGATTTCAACACAGTTAACCATTTTTATGTATATATATATATTTTTTGCCTTTATATAGTTTTTTTTCCGGAATCCTTCCCACCACAAATGTGGAAAATATTTTTTTTTATTCTAATGAATGTTCCCTTTTCTCTTTTCAGTTAAAAGTAAAAAAAGAACGAGGAAGAGCTAGAATTTGAACAGATGGTTACAAAAGCATACTATATTTTATATTTTACTATACATCATATATCATATCATATGAAATACTTTTAACAATGTGTTCTTTTTTCTGTCATCAGAGGGCAAAATTTGAAATTGCGTTTAATTCCATCGGGGAAGATTTCTGATGCTGAATTTGACAGGACCTTGAGCTGAAGTTATGGCTTCAGTGTGAAGATTTGAACTGATTTACAGTGTCAGGTCTGTGGAAATACTCCTCTACCAAGCCAATACTAAAACATCTCATTCCTCTACCATGCCTAAAGCCAAACGTTGTTGCAACATTTCGCTCCCCTACCAAGCCATCAACAAAATGTCACAACATTTTACTCTATCAAGCTAACGATAAAACGTTGTTACAACTCTGCTGTGTTCTGGTGCAGTCGCTGTGGGTGTTTTTGTTCCTATTCAACATTCACGGCAGTTTAGCAGACCAAACTATAGACATGCATGGAGCTCTACTGACAACACTGGTGGAACAGTCCAACAGTCCATTCTGTGTGTGTGTGTGTGTGTGTGCATGTGGGTGTCTGTCCATGTGTGTGTGTGCGTGCAGGTGTATGTCTGCGTGTGTGTATGTGATTTTTCAGCATGTTACAATATCTGTTTCTGCACAATGTGTGTGTGTGTGTGTGTGTGTGTTCCTGCATCAGCATGTGTGCGCGTGTGTGCATGAGACCTGTGTAAGGGCGAGTGTACGAGGGAACTTTGATGCTCCCCTTACAGGATTAAGGAGTTGTGGCGATCCCTCTCCCTCCCTCTCCCTCCTCTCTCTCTCTCTCTCCCTCCCTCCCTCCCTCCCTCTCCCTCTCCCTCTGGGTTCAGGCCTTGTGCTGCTTGCTGGTTTTGAAGGAGACCTGCAGCACGCGGTCGCCCAGGCGGTAGCCGTTCAGGCTGGCGATGGCCATGGCGGCCTCGTCGTAGTTGGTCATGGTGACGAAGCCGAAGCCCTTGCACTTGTTGGTGGTGAAGTCGCGGATCACCTTGACGTTGGTGACGGCGCCGAAGGGCCCGAACAGCTGCCACAGCACGCTCTCGTCTGCCTCGGGGGACAGGTTGTACACGAAGATGCACCAGCCGGCCCCGGTGGGGCCCGTTAGGCTGACGCCAGCCAGGCTGCTCATGCTGTCGATGGTGATGGGAGAGAACCTGGGGAGGAGAGAGGGAGAGCTAACCTGGACGTGAATCTGCAGTTCCACCGCGTGCACACAACAGCCCGACTCTGCCCCCGTCCCACCCATACCACACCCCAACTGTACCCGTGCCACACCCTAATCACCCCAACTGTACCCATACCACACCCTAATCACCCCAACTGCACCCATACCACACCCTAATCACATAAAAACTGTACCCATACCACACCCTAATCACACCCCAACTTTACCCATACCACACCCTAATCACACCTCAACTTTACCCATACCACACCCTAATCACACCCCAACTGTTTTTCTAATTGAGAGCTTAAATTTTGCAGTGACGGCCCGGGGAATTAAAGTGGGCGGGGAATGCAAGGGATTGGGCAGCCAATCGGATTCAGGGAATGAGTAGGTGGCCAGATGCAGAGCCAATCGTGTGGGCGTCTGATGGTAACACTGATGAACTGCTCCTCACTAGCACCTGCCGTATGGCTCTGGCTGCAGCTGCATTTTTAATGCACCCGTCCGTCACATTTATTTTTCTTGCATCACACACAGCTCTGTTTTTTTTCTGTTTTTTTTCTTTTCTGGGACCGAAGTGACAAAGTCTGCGGTGGCCTTGTTGCAAAAAGAAACAAAGCAAGAAGAAGGAAAGAAAGAAAAGAAAGAAAAGAAAGAAAAAGCACACGTGTCCATTGCTTTCAGGAGGGATGGAGATGCAGGAAAACAGGAAACGATCGAAAAAGGAAAGACAGAGAAACCTAGAAAGGAATTTAAAAAGGTAACATGGCAAGAGACACTGGAGCAGAGACATACACCGAAGGAGATGGAATCTGGTGTACCGATGCTGGTGGAAAAAAAGTAAAAATTAAATGAAAAATATAAAAAAATGAAAAGTTAGTTCAATTAAGGCGGTAACACAAAGTAAAAATAAATGTTAAACAAAGCCTAGCCAGAATCTACTGCTGCAGCCAGTAACCGTTTTGTCTCTGTGTGGGGTTTTCCATCTCAGAGGTGATTGGTGTGACGTAATGGACCGTCTGTCCTGCAGATGTGTGTTGTGTGGCAGTGCTTGTGGAAGCTGGTTTGTAATGAGGAGACGTCTAGTGAAAATCACGAACGGGGGCACGGCTCTTGTGCCCAAGAGCAAGCTAACCCAATTCTTTCGTACCACGTTCGCTCAGCTGCTTCAATAAATATCAATAAAAACGGAGTCTGCAGACTGAATGCTTCATTAGGAGAGCACTGGAGGACTGCTCTGCAGAAACGACTGGCTTCTGTCCTGCTGCTCTAAGTGGATCCGCTGTGGCGTTCCGTCGTTTTAACGAGGTTATACGTTCTGCCTGATGTTCGCCATTACCACGACTGCTCCTGTTTCCGACGGTCCGTCTTACAGACACACTATTATCACCTGTTATGTTGTTTAAAATGTGGGTATTACTATCAATTATTATAATTTTGGCAACACTTGAGGTATTCCAGCCGGTCATTCTCATGGAAGAGCTGAGAGAATCAGTTATTCTACACATTGGGTTTACTTTGCAGTGGTGCTACACTCTTGTAATGAGTGTGCAGGAGTGAAATGGGATGATAGTTCAGTGTAGCGTAGTGCCAAGTGGGAATAGGGCTTGCAACTGAAAAGACGCTGCTTCTCAACCCACCAGGGGTATCCTGTGATGTTAATGTAACCTGCGTAGGTCTCTCTGTAAGAGCGTGGGTTAAATGCCCAAAGTGAATCTTGGGAAATGTAGTTTGGTTTCTACTGGGAGTACTGGTGATGTCAGCAGGTGTAATTCCAGCTGGTTTGTTTGGTTCTGGATGTCTTTTTGAATGCACACCCATGTTTCTGCCTTTACCTCTTCATTCCGTAGCTGGCGTTTAGTAAATTGTCGAGTCTGCAATGGAAGAGGGAGAATGGAGGGAGTGGAGACGTTAGTTGAAAGCTTGAAAGAAGGGAGAGACAGAGAAAAAGAAAAGAGAATGTGAGAAATCAGTCTTTCATTTATAACGTGCGTCATCTTCCCTCTGAGGGAAAGGGCCTTTTTTTCATGTAATATAATTATATTATTATTTATTTTTATTAGTTTTTACTGTAGGTGTCTTTCCACATTAATCATGAATTAGTTAAAGGAGGGAGAACATTGCAAGTTTAAATGAAAGTCAGAAAAAAGGAGAAAGAGATAAACAGAAAAGGAAAGAAAAACAGAAAGAAACTGGAAAAAAACGATGAGTGGTATTTATCAAATATAGTATTGATGCTTTGCTTTCTCACTGTGGTCAGGGCTGCTGCTCCGGGCAGTCAGGCAGGGAGAAAGGTGCGTGGGGGGTCGCACCCCTGATCGCAGGCGGAGTCGGGTCTGGGGGGCGAAGACTCATCCACCCGATGTGTACCCCCGCCCGCTCCTCCCCTCCCCTCCCCTCCTCGCCCCGCCCCGCCCCGCCCGGCCCAGGCCAGCAGGCCTCAGTACCTTATCCTCTGTGTCTGGTGGTGCAGGGGCCCGGTGTAGCGGCGGGCTGCCGTCTGGTACAGCTGGGTGAGCAGGGCCTGGCCCGTCTTCTGGCTGGGGTTGTTGGCGAATTTGACGGTGATGGGCTCCGAGGCGCCCAGGGGCTTCTGCCCGTTCAGGCCCTTGATGGCCTCCTCCGCCTCGTTCCGCTTGTCAAACCGGATGAAGCCCACGCCTCGCGATATGCCTGCTCCGGAACAGAAAGCAGGGCAATGTTAGCACCTGAGGGGCAATGTTAGCACCTGAGGGGCAATGTTAGCACCTGAGGGGCAGTGTTAGCATCTGAGGGGCAATGTTAGCACCTGAGGGGCAATGTTAGCACCTGAGGAGCAATGTTAGCATCTGAGGGGCAATGTTAGCACCTGAGGGGCAGTGTTAGCACCTGAGGGGCAATGTTAGCATCTGAGGGGCAATGTTAGCATCTGAGGAGCAATGTTAGCACCTGAGGAGCAATGCTATATTAGCACCTGAGGGACAATGCTATATTAGCACCTGAGGGGCTATGTTAGCACCTGAGGAGCAATGCTAGCATCTGAGGGGCTATGTTAGCACTTCAGGGGCAATGCTAGCCCCTGAGGGGCAATGCTAGCCCCCTAGGGCATGGCTTTAGCTCCCGATGGATCATTTTCATATCCACCATTTCCTTTCTCAGAGTGGGTGAAATCAGCTGCTAAGGTGTAATGTTAATAACCAAGTGAGTGATGTTAGCAGCTGACAGACAATGTTAGTACCCAAGTGGGTGATGTTTAGCACTAAGGGGTAAAGTTACTACCAGTTAGCCGCTAAGGGATAATGTTAGCTCACAACTGGATGATATTAGCCACAAAGGGGCAATGTTAGTAACCACGTGGGTGAAGTTACTGGCTAAGGGGTAATGTTAGTACCTGAGAAGATGATGTTAGCGGCTAAGGGGTGATGTTTGTACATGAGTGGGTGATGTTAGCGGCTAAGGGGTAAAGTTAGTACATGAGTGGGTGATGTTAGCGGCTAAGGGGTAAAGTTAGTACATGAGTGGGTGATGTTAGCGGCTAAGGGGTAAAGTTAGTACATGAGTGGGTGATGTTAGCGGCTAAGGGGTAAAGTTAGTACGTGAGTGGGTGATGTTAGCGGCTAAGGGGTAAAGTTAGTACGTGAGTGGGTGATGTTAGCGGCTAAGGGGTAAAGTTAGTACATGAGTGGGTGATGTTAGCGGCTAAGGGGTAAAGTTAGTACATGAGTGGGTGATGTTAGCGGCTAAGGGGTAAA
This sequence comes from Conger conger, assembly GCF_963514075.1. Classification (NCBI taxonomy): domain Eukaryota; kingdom Metazoa; phylum Chordata; class Actinopteri; order Anguilliformes; family Congridae; genus Conger; species Conger conger. The sequence continues at coordinate 77,545,881 of NC_083761.1, forward strand.
GTTAGTACATGAGTGGGTGATGTTAGCGGCTAAGGGGTAAAGTTAGTACATGAGTGGGTGATGTTAGCGGCTAAGGGGTAAAGTTAGTACATGAGTGGGTGATGTTAGCGGCTAAGGGGTAAAGTTAGTACATGAGTGGGTGATGTTAGCGGCTAAGGGGTAAAGTTAGTACAAGAGTGGGTGATGTTAGCGGCTAAGGGGTAAAGTTAGTACATGAGTGGGTGATGTTAGCGGCTAAGGGGTAAAGTTAGTACATGAGTGGGTGATGTTAGCGGCTAAGGGGTAAAGTTAGTACATGAGTGGGTGATGTTAGCGGTACAATCTGGGGTTCGTGTGAGAGTGGGCACCACGGTGAAATTAGTGATTCTCCATGGCAGATGCCAGATGGGCTAGTCCAATTTTGGGCTGCTTGGTCCATTTCGGAGATCCCCATACCAGTCCACCATCACTACCCCCCACAACCGGTGTTTGACTGGCAACTGTAGAGCTGCTGGTTCAAGCTCCAGGTCGGCATACAGGGATGCTGACCTGCATCTGGAGAGATGAAGTTGGGTCCCTAAATGAAAAAATAATCCTGTTGTTCGGCAAGGCCCTTAACCCAAAAACTGCTCTAGGGACTTTACCCCTTGCTCTCTCCCCCCTTGTTGTTCTCTGGCATTTCTCCCAAGGCATCGCTTTTAAAAGAGAAACATGTTCTCAGCAGATCTCCACTGGTTAAATAAAGGATCAAGTGGTCAGAGTGCATTCAGAGTGCGTTCAGAGAGCATTCAGGGTGTGGTTAAAGTGTGTTCAGAGCGTGTTCTGGTTGTGGTCAGAGAGCGTTCAGGGTGTGTTCAGGGTGTGGTCAGAGTGCGGTCAGAGTGTGTTCAGGGTGTGGTCAGAGTGTGTTCAGGGTGCGGTCAGAGTCTGTTCAGGGTGTGGTCAGAGTGTGTTCAGAGAGCGTTGAGGGTGCGGTCAGAGTGCGGTCAGAGTGTGTTCAGGGTGCGGTCAGAGTGTGTTCAGGGTGCGGTCAGAGTGTGTTCAGGGTGTGGTCAGAGTGTGTTCAGGGTGTGGTCAGAGTGTGTTCAGGGTGTGGTCAGAGTGCATTCAGGGTGTGGTCAGGGTGTGGTCAGAGTGTGTTCAGGGTGTGGTCAGGGTGTGGTCAGAGTGTGTTCAGGGTGTGGTCAGAGTGCGTTCAGGGTGTGGTCAGAGTGTGTTCAGGGTGTGGTCAGGGTGCGGTCAGAGTGTGGTCAGGGTGCGGTCAGAGTGCGTTCAGGTCCAGGGTTAAGGCTGTACCTGTGACCTGGTCCACCAGGATGCGGGAGGTGATGATACGGCCGTACTGTGAGAACAGCTGCTCCATGTCCTTCTGGCTCATGGTCTTGGGCAGCCCGCTGACGTAAAGGTTAGCATCCCGGATAGAGGCCGAGCTCGGCCGGGCGTACGACACCTGCAGCACAGAGAGAGAGAGAGAGAGAGAGAGAGAGAGAGAGAGAGAGAGAGAGAGAGTTACAGACAACTGACTCCAAATAGTGTGATAATAAACATACAGAGATGAACTGCATTTCGAGTACACAAGAAAATGAAAATGTATGTATTAACTAATAATCAGCGCCTTTGCATGATACAAAATGCCTAGCTACAATGATACAAAAAAAAAAGTTTGTGTTTGCCTGTGTACCTGTGCAAGAGCTGAGCTGTGTGTGTCTATGTCTGTGCATATTTGTGTGTGTTACTGTGAGTGTGTGTATGTATCATTACATTACATTACATTATTGGCATTTGGCCGATGCTCTCATCCAGAGCGACGTACAGTTGATTAGACTAAGCAGGAGACAATCCTCCCCTGGAGCAATGGAGGGTTAAGGGCCTTGCTCAAGGGCCCAATGGCTGTGCGGATCTTATTGTGGCTACACCGGGATTAGAAACACCGACCTTGCGTGTCCCAGTCATTTTACCCAACCACTACGCTACAGGCCGCCCCTATCTGTATCTGTGCGTGTGTGTGTATATGTGTTTCTATGTGTGTGTGTGTGTGTGTGTGTGTGTGTATCTGTGTGTGTATATTTGCGTGTGTGTCTGTCTGTGTGTTTGTGTGTATTTGTGTGTGTGTATGTGCGTGTGTGTATGTGTATCTGTGTGTGTGAGTTTGTGTATATGTGTTTCTATGTGAGTGTATATTTGCGTGTGTGTATGTGCATGTGTGTATGTGTATATGTGTGTATATTTGTGCGTGTGTGTCTGCGTATCTGTGTGTGTGTGTATGTGCGTGTGTGTATGTGTATCTCTGTATGTGTATATGTGTGTATATTTGCATGTGTGTGTCTGCATATCTGTGTGTGTATGTGTGAGTGTGTATGTGTATCTGTGTGTGTGCGTGTGTGTGTTTATGTGTATCTGTGTGTGTATGTCTATCTGTGTGAGTGTGTGTGTGTGTGTATCTGTATGTGTGAGTGTGTGTGTGTATGTGTATCTGTGTGTGTGCATGTGTGTGTGTATGTCTATCTGTGTGAGTGTGTGTGTATATGTATCTGTATGTGTGTGTGTATGTGTATCTGTGTGTGTGCGTGTGTGTGGTCATGTGTATCTGTGTGTGTATGTCTATCTGTGTGAGTGTGTGTGTATGTGTATCTGTATGTGTGTGTGCGTGTGTGTATGTGTATCTGTGAGTGTGAGTGTGTGTGTATGTGTATGTGTATCTGTGTGTTCGTGTGTGTGTTTATGTGTATCTGTGTATGTATGTCTATCTGTATGAGTGTGTGTGTGTGTATGTGTATCTGTATGTGTGAGTGTGTGTGTGTATGTATATGTGTATCTGTGAGTGTGAGTGTGTGTGTATGTGTATCTGTGTGTGAGTCTGTGTGTATGTGTATCTGTGTGTGTGAGTGTGTGTGTATGTGTATCTGTGAGTGTGTGTGAGTGTGTGTGTATGTGTATCTGTGAGTGTGTGTGTATGTGTATCTGTGTGTGAGTGTGTGCGTATGTGTATCAGTGTGTGTGAGTGCGTGTGTATGCACATGTACAGATGGTGTCCCTCGTAGCTCAGTTCAGTCCCATATGTGTGTAATCCTGTAAATGGCATTCTACACATCCGTGCTGTGATGGAGGTGTGACTCTGAGACACCATGGATAAGTGACTGGGGAGGGGGGAGGGACATTGGGGGTGGGGGGCAATGCTTAATCTTCCTGTTGGTTTTTGTTCCAGCCATCAAACTCCATCCCCACCCCCTGTCTACCAGCCCCCATTCAGACCCGGGACAAAGGCATTCCCCATTGACCCCAAGATCTCTGACAGATGGGCTTTCCCCAAAAACGCCCCTCCCTCTCCCCCTCCACCCCTGTAAGTCCCCCTTAATTACATTACCATGACAATACCCCGCCTTCTGACCTCCTGCTCTCTCTTTCTTTCTTCTTTCTTTCCTTCACACTTTCTTTGTTTGTGCAGCCGCCCCCCCCCCCCCCACCCCACTACACCCCACCCCACCCCACCCACGCCCCACTCAGCTGCCAGGCTTCCAGAAGCGTCCGTCCTCACCTTGATCGTTTTGGTTTGCAGTTTCAGCCCGTTCAGGGTGTTGATGGCTTTGTCGGCGTCGTTGGGGTCCACGTAGTTCACGAAGCCGTACCCCAAGCTCTGACCTGCAACGTCAGCCAATGACAAGCCTTCATTTTCAACGAAAAGCCTTCTTTTTCCACCACCGGCCAATAGCGAGCCTTAATTTGAGCTCTTCGATGGTTAATGGAACCGAGCTGCTTTCAAAATGGAAAAATAATAGCTTCTTTGAAGAAAATGGTCAAGCTATGTCGGTGTGTGTCTGTGTGTGTGTGTGTGTGTGTCTGCCTGCGTATGTCGGTGTGTGAGTATGTGTGTGTGTTATCTAGTGTTCAGGTATGTGTGTCTGTGGAATTTGTTTGTGTGTGTTTCTGTGTGTGTGTGTGAGAGAGAGAGTGTGTATGTGTGTGTGTGTGTATGTGTGTGTGAGAGTACCTGTGATCTTGTCTCTGACCAGCTTGCAGGACTCGATGTCCCCGATGCTGCTGAACAGGCTCTTGAACTCCTCCTGGGTCATGGTCTGGGGCAGGTAGTTGACGATCAGGTTGGTCTTGCTGTCGTCGGTGGAGCTGCTCCCCAGGACCGGGCCGTTGGGCAGGCTGTTGGCGCTGGGGCCGTTAGAGCCCTGAGTCTCCATGGTGCTGATTATCTGCTGAGGGGAGGAGCAGGGAAATCAGCCACACTGGCAATGAGCACATGTACACACACACACGTACACACAGACACACACACATACGTACACACACACACACGTACACACACACACATACGTACACACACACACACGTACACACAGACACACACACACACACATATACGTACACACACACGTACACACACACACACATACACACAGACACACACGTACACACACGTACACACACACACACACACACATACGTACACACACACACACGTACACACAGACACACACGTACACACACACGTACACACAGACACACACACACATGTACACACACGTACACACACGTACACAGACACACACACACATGTACACACACGTACACACATGTACACACATGTGCACACAGACACACACACGTACACACACACGTACACACAGACACACACACACATGTATACACACGTACACACACGTACACACACACACATGTACACACACGTACACACAGACACACACAGTCATACACACACGTACACACGTCCACACAGACACACACACAAACACACACACACATGTACACACACACATCAACATACACACACACAGACGTAAACACATACACACATATACACATATACACACATACACATGTACACACACATACACACATGTACACACACATAAACACACGTACACACATACACACACATACACACACATACACACAAATGTACACACACACATACACACACGTAAACACACGTACACACATACACACACGTACACACACATACACACACATGTACACACACACATACAAACACATGTACACTCACACATACACACATGTCCACATACACACACACAGACGTACACACGTACACACATATACACACATGTACACACACATACATACACATACATGTGCATAAAAATATATATATACCCACATATAAGGTACACACATGTTCACAACACAGCATAATGGTGAGAATAGGCCATTCTGCCTAGAAATGCTCACCCTGTCCTATCACTGAAGTATATCTACTGCTTAGTTTGCCTAAAAGATAAATAGTATCTAACACCGTATCAAGCCTGGTCTTGAAAGCCCCCAGTGTTTCTGCCTCCACTACATGTACTGGCAAGCGACACTGACCACTCTGTATGAAAGAATACTTCCGTCTGTGCAGAATTTATCCTTTGCCAATTTCCATTTATTGCCATTTATTTCCATTTATACACATATAAAAACACATACACAGAGGTGCAAACACACGCACATACATACACGTGTATATGTACATTCTCTCAGTGAGCATTAATTTTGTATTTCTTCGACTTATTTTTTCTTCTGCCGCTGTAGCCTGCTCTTCTGCATACCACTGTTGTAATGTGTGATTATTTGCATTACTGTCATCTTCCTGTCAGCTTCAACCAGTCTGGCCCTTCTCCTCTGACCTCTCTCATTAGCAATGCGTTTCTGCCCACAGAACTGCTGCTCACTGGATGTTTTTTGTCTAGAGACTGTTGTGCATGAAAATCCCCAGAGATCAGGAGATCTGAAATACTCAAACCACCCTGTCTGCCACCAACAATCATTCCATGGTCAAAGTCACTTAGATAACATTTCTTCCCCATTCAGACATTTGAAAGTCTTGGTGGTCTGCTTTTATGCATTTCGTTGCTGCCACATGATAGGCTAATTAAATATTTGCATTAACAAGCTGGTGTACAGGTCTACCTAATAAAGTGCTCACTAAGTGTATACACACACACATACATTCCCCCGCACAGACATGCATACACTCGTGCACACAGTCGAGCACACACACACACACACAGAGAGAAATACACACTCACACACAGTCCTACACCTACACACAAACACATTCACACACATACACCAGACACACACATAATTTCACACACACACGCACATACACATTTTGCAATTCAGCAGACGTATTGGTTATTCATCAGACTTATCGGTTATCCATCAGACTCATTGATTATCCATCAGACTCATTGATTATCCATCAGACTCATCGGTTATTCATCAGACTTATCGGTTATTCATCAGACGTATCGGTTATTCATCAGAATCACCAGTTATTCATCAGACTCATTGGTTATTCGTCAGACATATCGGTTATTCATCAGACGTATCGGTTATTCATCAGAATCACCGGTTATTCATCAGACTCATTGGTTATTCGTCAGACATATCGGTTATTCATCAGACGTATCGGTTATTCATCAGAATCATCGGCTATTCATCAGACTTATTGTCTTATCAGAGCAGACACTCACTGTTCACATGAACACGCACAGACACACCAGCACTGCGTAGATATATCTCTGAAGCATTTTAACAGTGCCACTCATGTGATGTAATTTAAACAAATCTAGCTTCCAGCATGTATTTCAATCTCTCTCTCTCGCTGTCTGTCTGTCTCTCTCTGTCTCTCTCTCTCTCTCGCTTCTAACCTCGATCACCTTTTATACTGAAGCCTGGTAACCCAGGGCAACAGCAGCCAGACGACAGTTGCCATAGTGGCTAGCTTTCTGACTCTCAGGCGGTGCACAGGGAGGAGGCGGGGGGAGGGGGGGATGGGGGCAGGGGGTGTGGGGGGGGGGGGGGGGGGGTGGTGGTGAAGGAGACAGAGGCATTGTGCTGTGGGAGAAGCTCATTACCCGGCACCAGTACACACATGGCCTCACACACACGCGCGCCATACATGTTCACAAACACGTGCTAGCCCATGAACAAACAAACAAACACACACACACACACACACACACACAAGCTCACACAGTTATAGCCATGCAAGTGCCTTTGTGTTTGAAACGTTTTTGTTTTCCGGTGTGTACAGAGAGAGGTGTGATACTGCATACATGCATACTTTATGTGTACGGGTGTGTGTGTGTGTGTGTGTGTGTGTGCACATTAGTATGGTTGTCTATCTGCCTCTGTGCAACAGTTATAGCTACAATGACACTTTGTTCCAAGTGGATGTTTAGCCCAACGTCAACAAATTATGTAAATATGTTGCCAAGCTACCGACCTTACATCAATTGTTCCCATTTCTTTTCTCACATTTATGCCCCATAAACACTGCGTGCTTTCTCAATCTGGCAACCCTTGAAAGTGCATCTACAGACACTCATTAGTGTCTGACAAACAATCAACAATGCACGATTGAATAATGGCCCATAAAGTAGTTTTCATAACTTTATTAAGTATTTATAACCATAAGTGCTTCCTTTCCGCGAGATGGGTAAGGACTAGGGCTGGATTATAGTGGCCAGGAGAGAGAGGAACCAGGAGGGCATGGAGTCTAAGTGCTTCTTGCAGCGTAATAATGTCTGTTTTTCTCTGCCGAGAACTGATGAACGGATGAGAATGCAGGGTGTGTAGATGAGTGCACTCCGTCTGGGAAATGAAATCAGCGTTTAATGAACGATGCAACGGCTGTGTCCATTTCAATCAGACTGCAGGCCAAAAACTATTTTCACATGGTGTGCTGGTTTTGTGCTGATGAGAAGACTGAAGTAATGTTTTTTCTGAGGAGGGGAAGTGGGTATCTCGAACTTGTCAATTAAATATAGTAACTTTCCCCGCTGTTAGCTATGACCAGCTAGAAATTGCCAGCTACCAGCTGTTTCAAAACATAGCTTTAGGTGGTCGAACCGTGTTGAGCATGGAGCTGGTCTGATAATCACACCTTCTGCCTGACTTGCCTGGACTTGAAATGAATCTATTCCTGTATCTGGGATTGGAAAATGTACTTCTGTCTCCCGGTAAACAGTCTGCATAAACGAACCAGCTTCCCTAACACCGTAAAATCGACTGTTAAATCAAGTCTGATTTTACAGCATCTGAAATTTAATTTATATACAGTACATGAGATATCTACTGGAATCTGTTCGAGTTGAACTACACTAAACACTAAACATATTTGTCAACAGCTATAGTATGAATTAGCCCACTAGCTAACTGAGGCAAAACAGCCACTATTTTATCTTTAATATGTCAATTTTCCATCAACATCTAGAATTTCTACTGCTACGTTAAGGGCCAGAAGAACTTAAGCGCAAAGCCAAAACCCCACCAACAGCACACCAACACCGATCCAAATGACTACTGCCCACTTAATGCTCAACCATACAGAACCACAGCCCAACCATACAGAACCAGTGCTCAATCATACAGAACCATTCATCAACCATGCAGAACCACTGCTCAACCAGACAGAATCAAAGCTCAACCATAGAGAACCACTGGTCAATATTACAGAGCCACTGCTAAACCATACAGAACAACTACTCAACCTCAGGGAACCAAGTGCTCAACCATACAGAACCAACCATTCAACCATACAGAACCATTGATCAATCATACAGAACCACTACTCAACCAAACAGAACCACTGCTCAGCCAAACAGAACTATGGTTAATCTGAAAAACAAAGGCGGGGAAAAGGCAGCCCGCTTTCTGAGGCAGAATCACTGTTTACCAGACAAAAGCACTGTTCACCTGTGAAAGAATCACTGTTTACCTGACAAAAGCCCTGTTCACCTGTGAAAGAATCACTGCACACCTGTGAAAGAATCACTGCACACCTGAGGGACTCGCCAGCCAAGCTGCTCAAACATCTGCTCTGTTCAATAATTATTTATTTATCGCTCATCAGGTAACGCAGTGACACAGTTCACAGAGCACTAATTCCATCCATTAATACAGATGGATTTGCACTGGAGTGATTCTGGTTCATTACCCTGCCCGAGAGGACAACAGGAGCTACTGTTCTCTGCCACCTCCTCAACCTGCAGTTGGATGGACAGACTTCATTGGAATGGCTGAAGCATCGTGGTTGCTAGCTCTCCGTGGTTGCTAGCTGGGTGCTAACACAGCAGTGCCAGTCTTCAAGAGTGACACCTGAGCACTGCCATGCCCTTAGGATTGGTACAGCGACAGACCTTGGCAATGAAGAGCCAGACTACAGCTGTAACACACACATGAATCTGTGTGCACACAACACACACACACACACACACACACACACAGATAAATACACAACCACACACACAGATACACACACACACACACACAGACACAGATAAATACACACGTGCTCAGGAATTGACAGTGGAGGTACAGTGGAGGTTCTTCAAAGATCAAATTTCCAAAATGTACCCTGAAAGTACAGTAATGTTCTCTTTGGGTAGAAATGAGAACAGAGCTCACAGCCCAACACAGAACTCACAGCCCAACACAGAGCACACAGCCCAACACAGAGCGCACAGAGCACACAGCCCAACACAGAGCACACAGCCCAGCACAGAGCACACAGCCCAACACAGAACTCACAGTCCAACACAGAGCACACAGACCAACACAGAGCACACAGCCCAACACAGAGCTCACAGCCCAACACAGAGCTCATAGAGCACACAGCCCAACACAGAGCTCACAGTGCACACAGCCCAGCACAGTGCACACAGCCCAACACAGAGCACACAGCCCAACACAGAGCTCACAGCCCAACACAGAGCTTACAGAGCACACAGCCCAACAGAGCTCACAGCCCAACACAGAGCTCATAGAGCACACAGCCCAACACAGAGCTCACAGTGCACACAGCCCAGCACAGAGCACACAGCCCAACACAGAGCTCACAGCCCAACACGGAGTTCACAGAGCTCACAGTGCACACAGCCCAACACAGAGCACACAGCCCAGCACAGAGCACACAGCCCAACACAGAGCTCACAGCCCAACACAGAGTTCACAGAGCTCACAGTGCACACAGCCCAGCACAGTGCACACAGCCCAACACAGAGCACACAGCCCAACACAGAGCTCACAGCCCAACACAGAGCTCACAGAGCACACAGCCCAACAGAGCTCACAGCCCAACACAGAGCTCATAGAGCACACAGCCCAACACAGAGCTCACAGTGCACACAGCCCAGCACAGAGCACACAGCCCAACACAGAGCTCACAGCCCAACACGGAGTTCACAGAGCTCACAGTGCACACAGCCCAACACAGAGCACACAGCCCAGCACAGAGCACACAGCCCAACACAGAGCTCACAGCCCAACACAGAGTTCACAGAGCTCACAGTGCACACAGCCCAACACAGAGCTCACAGCTGAACACAGAGCACACAGCCCAACACAGAGCTCACAGCCCAACACAGAGCTCACAATGCACACAGCCCAACACAGAGCTCACAGTGCACACAGCCCAACACAGCGCTCACAGCCCAACACAGAGCTCACAGCCGAACACAGAGCTCACAGCCCAACACAGAACTCACAGAGCACAGCACTCGACACACGGTCCGAGGCAGAGGCTAACCATGCACAGCCTCCAGAATATTAATACCCCTGCCCTTACACAAAGCAGCCTTCCTCCGCTCCCACTCCCACACGCCCGCCACACACATGCTCCTCCACTCAGCAATGAGCCGGCAGACTTGGGGTCATCTCTGCGGCTGGGCCTGCCAGTCAGCCCTGCCCTCTCCAGGGAGCCACTCCGGAGGGTGTTCTTCAACAGCCAATCACGTCAAGGAGGGGAGCAGCCAAAATAATCAGGCCCAGCGTATCAGCCGTAAGCCGCAAGGCGCACTTTCAACAGGGGGCAGTGTTTGCCTCACTGTGAGCTCCAGGTAAAGTAAGGTTTATAATATTATACAATTAATAATCGTCCATCCATCCACTATCTAATCAGCTTATTCCTGGTCAGGTTACCACCAGGGGTGCTGGAGCCTATCCCAGCATGCATTGGGTGAGAGGCAGGAATACACCCTGGACAGGCCACACCCTGGACAGGGCCCACACACCATTCACTCACTGATACCGAGGGGCACTTTACACTCCCCAATGAACCTACCCTGCATGTGTGTGGACGAGGAGGAAACAGAAGAGCCCGGAATAAAGCCATTAATAATGATAACATTATTACTTAAAACACAACGACTCAGTTTAACAGACGCAGCCTGATTCTCCATACAAAACTCAGTTTATTCCAGGACTATGCTTAATCAGCAGCCATGAAACTGGGCCCAGATTATTAGGATACAACTGACACTGTTTCACAAATCACCGTTGACGACCGTGCGATTCATAGTTTGATATCTTCATGTGGCCTGGGATGAGTCAGTGGATCCTTTGCTGTTTACTTGCATTGGTTTCTAACTGATTTCAACCCATTCCGAAACGTTTTCTCATGCTCATCAACTTTGTCTTGGGATATCTATGCATTCTCTCTCTCTCTCTTTCTCCTCTCTCTCCTTCCAGCTTGTTAAAATTCTCCACCCTCTATCTCTCTCTCTCACACTCTCTCTCTCTCCATTTCTCCCCCTCTCTCTCTCTCCATCTCTCCCTCTCTCTCTCTCCCTTTCTTTCCTGTAAGAGAAGACATGTGCGTCGCGCGCTTGCACAAAATGTAAGGTCTTTCTGCTGAATAAAGGGAGTGACACAATCGACAAAAGGGCCACCCGTTCCTCCTCCTCCCCGTGCTGAGAGACCATGGCAGCATTATGAATATTAATGCCAACACTGAGCCTTTGTGTAGCCACGAGGCAGGGGGAACAATGAGCCGTATCGTTAGCCACTTTTTCCTTCCCCCCCCCCCCTTAACCGCTTAACGAGTTTAAACGGCACGGCCGTTCCCAGCAACAACATCCACAAGGGCGATTATTCGGCACATGAAACGGCCGCACCGTTTTTGAACGGGGAAAAAAAAGGCATTTGTAGCTACGGTTTCCTCGCACGCCGACGGCTCCATTTTGAAGGCCGGTCTCGAGGCGCAACGGTCAAACGTTAAATTACATATTTGAGGTCATAAAACAAGATAGCGCAACGAGGCGCGAGCAGAACGAGATGGTCGCACAGCGATGGTTGCTTTCCGAGCAGCAGTGAAAGAAGCATGGGCTGCCACACAGATATCACACGTGTCCGGTATTTCAAACAAATGGTGCCGAATTATTCAATACATAATATGGCCTGTTTTTTTTCATGTCAGTTTGGAAATAAAGCCCCGAGTGTTTCAACTGCTTTTCTTTTCAACAGTTACATCCTCTAAACCTCATCAAGTTATGGCAAAGCATGTGAACAATATTGCACCCATGTCTTTATTCAGCTTGATTCCTTTGCCTTACGTGCATGCGGATTGTACTTTCAGGGGTGGAATCCATCTGTTGCCTAGGCAACTAAGTGACCAATGCCAGGTGCTTCCTTAGCAAAATTGCCGCAATTCAAATATTTAATTGGCTACCTATTTACTTCAACCCACTCCAGAAGAGCCAAAATGGTCCTCTGTAAGGCATGTATTATGATTTCTGGTCAAATTCGCAATGTGTAAGCTAGTTACTATCTAGTCCAGCTACCAGATAGCTAGCTAATATAGTACACAGTAAAATATATGTATATATAACCATATGAGTTATTATGTACATTTTTTCTGTTCAGAGAAAACTACCCTGCTTGTCTAATAATAATAATAATAATAATAATAATAATAATAATAATAATAATAATAATAATATTCTTTATTTAAACTTGATAGCATCATAGGTCAAAACATTAAAAATAAAAGAAAACATTAAAATGATAGACCCCTTTTTGTGATGATCGAGTGGTGAACAAAAATACAGAACAAAAATAAATAAAGACAAAATAAATCTCCAAGAGATTTCACATTTTCTGATCTGTTGACTTTGTGAAAACTCCAAGGTCTAGTGTTTTTATGGTCACCAATACCTTACATGTAATGCTTACTGTGGTAAATTCCATTAATAACTTGCACAACATTGGGAATCTCAATACTAAAGCCACGTCAATGCATGCTAATGTAAACTTATGTGCCCTCTGAACCGATACATAGATCTGGATCGATGTATTCGTTTACCCCTAGTTTTTGCTCTTCTCTGCAGTTCATAATTTCTCCCTTAATGTGTGAATTCATACTCCTTTAGATCTAGCCAATAGAATTCCTGTACTGTATTGGCGCCTCCCACTTTGGCCATTGCAGCCAATTAGAGTGCTGTATGATACTGGTAGACATCCAATAGCTGCTAGCTGACACCAGCACTTGCTATATTGTATTTTCTAGTATTTTCTCAATTATTAATATTGGTTGGAAAAACAGCATAGAGATTATGAAAATAAAGACATAAATATTAACTAAATTAGTTGCTGATCTTTGATAGCGCAAAACATTTGGTGATAAATTCAGGCCTAGCTTTAGCGAAAAACAGGAGAAACCACCGTTGAGCAGTCTTCAGGTATACAGGACTAATCGTGACACACTGGCTTGCTGATGAAACCAATGCTACACAAAACATAATTTAGCTTTGGCAGAGTAACTGGCCTTGAATTTGAAGCTAGTTTATGCTTAATTCTAATGTCGCCATTATGGGTGGATCCAGGATGATGTCATTGGGGGTTGGGGGATGGGGCAGTTTCCCAGGGGGGTTAGATGTTCACAAATAGATTTTTCACCGACTTTGACTTTTAAATAAGTCTGCAGTGAGCTTGGTGTCTACCCCACCACGTACCTAAACCCTGCATGAATACACTGAATCAATCTTTCGGGGATGGAGATTGGATGGGATGGGGGGGCGGTCACTGGTTGTTGCATGTTCGACAGTATAAAATTAAACCCTTACAGTCACTATATTATACAAGAACCATGACACGAATCCACTAATGGTCATTGGCTATCATGCTTGCACCTAATAATAATAATAATAATAATAATAATAATAATAATAATAATTTGAGTGTCCTGAATTTAATTGTTTACTATGCATTACACTGGACAAAAGCACATGGACTGAAACTGATATGGAGGTGCACAGACTACAGTACAATATAAAATACAATCCTCAATGCCCAAAGGCTGGTATTAATACCTCGTCTTCGGTGTGGGTTTAACAACATATGATTATAACTAACTCGGTTTCATTGATAAAACTGTAATAATCATCACAATAGTAGAATTTACACCAATAATAATCTATAATAATAATAATAATAATAATAATAATGATAATAATAATACAATAAATGGTTGCCTTAACAGTAACCATTGTAAAATAACAGGTGGTAATATCATTGCCAGCATCAAAATAGCCATGTAAAATAGCTATGAACAATCATTTATAATAATAATAATAATAATAATAATAATAATAATAATAATAATAATAATGATAATAATAATGAGCACTATACAGCAGAATGAGTATGGTTATGAGGTTGTTTCCAAAGCTGTATTCTTCTGATACGCTGCAGCCATTTATGCATTTAGAATCTATAATAATAATAATAATAATAATAATAAAAGACATACATACATACATACATAATAACTGTAGCAGTGGCTCTCGGCCTTGTTGACGTATAGCAGCAGCAGTCGTATCAGTACCCGTTTTATTATCACGGTATGACAATTTATAATGGCTGGATTATGCACATACATTCATATAAAGCAGATTTTTTGTTCCATAAGCATTGCCACATCATCTGAAACCTTCGACGCGGTGTCCATGTTCTAGAATGTGTCGCTTGGAGTCTGACTCTTGACTCGACGGTCAAGAGCGTGCGGAGCGTGCGCGCAGTGCACTGCGGAATCAGCGTCCGTGACGCTGCTAAGGCCTGCTGTTTTGCATCGACTCGGATGCTACTATGATAGCTACAGCCAGCGCATTTCAAAGCAAAACATTTCATTGTTTAAAATACCAATGTATATGCTAAACGTATATGTTCGGTTTACGCTAAATGCGAATGTTAATTTTAAATATCAGGCAAAACAAACACTGTCTACTGCATATGCTTTCTACAGCATATGCGAAAAAGGAAGGCCTAGCGATTTTATTAATTTCACATATAATCCCGAATAGGAAATACCCAAACCAACATCATTTTATTCTCTATAACACATGCTTATTTGTGGATCATTTGTTACATAACTCACGGTCTTGTTAGGAATTGAGAGTGAATGAACGAGTAACTCAACAGACGTCCGCATGATAATGTTGTTTGGATGACAATAGCGTCAATGGCTGCAGAGAGGGGAATCCTGTTTTTTTAGCCGATTTATCAATATTAATATTGCCCTTCAAAATGGAATTGAAGGGCCTCTTCCAGTTGCTCGCCGCATCCTTTTTTGTTGTACTTACATTGACTGAACGATATCAATGCGCGCGCTCTCCGCGACTGTCGGAGCCAGACAAAAGGACTAATTTATTCTACCTGCTGATATATTGCAGGGGGGGCTCGCCCAGCAGTTCAATTAATTTACAAATTGCTCCCTGCTCAAGAGCCCTTGTCAGTCTGGAGAATGGGTGACCACTAGAGGCGCGTGGCATCGTTATGTCCTCGAAGATGTGGGGGTCAAGGACACACGGCGGCGACACGCCCAAACTGCTTGTCGAGGAAGCGCACGACGGCGTTGTTCCAGCGCTTGAACGATCGCAAAGAAATAAGTTGCCATTTAATTGTGCAAAAGCAGAATCTTACATCCAAATGTTTGTGTGTGTGTGTGTCTGTCTGTGTGTGTATGTGTGCTTCTGGTTGTAATTTGACGGGGGGTTTCGCATCGGCTGGTGTGGGTAGAATGTGTTTGTATAGAGGCCACGTCTCCATCGCTCCCGCTGCAATTTCCAGCACATTAACCGAGTTGCATCGCAACGAGAACCCTAAGGAATTCTGACTTGCCTGGTTCAACGCAAGCAAGTAGATGAGTACATTTCCTCTTTCTCCTCTGTTCCTCGTTTCACCTCTCGTTCTCTGCCTCTCTCTTCATCTCCCTTGTTCTTCTCTCTCTCTCTCTCTCTCTCTCTCTCTCTCTCTCTCTCTCTCTCTCTCTCTCTCTTCTTTCTCTGACGCAGCTCTTTCCCTTGTTCTCTGTGGCTCTCAGCTGCCCTTTTCGATGTATTGTGTTCCTTTGTCTCAGTCTCCTCGCGCGCATCCTTCCTGGGCGCTGAAAGGCGCTTCTCTATAGTGGCGCAGTCCTCCCCTAGCACGCGCAGCCCTCCCCAGCCTCGCTGCTTTGCTCTATTTCAGAAATTAGGCGTGCTATTGTGTAGAAATGGGACGCGCATGGAGGCAATTAAACCCGCATCAGTGCGAGACGTTCGTCGGTTTAAAACGAAATATTTGAGATGAATGAAATATCGGGGGGGGAAAAGAAAAAAAGAATGAGAAAGATATGAGTATAATTTTTTTTTTAAACATCTTGCTCGTTTGTTGAGGTATTTGCTTTACTGGCGATGTACGGAGCACAGAAGGCATTTTGAATCCCTGCAGAAAGCCCGTACAGCCAAATCGTCGCAGGGCTCAGTCATTGATTTAAGCTCCAGTCCCGCGCTGCATCGCCATATATCACATTACTAATACCCGCGACTGATCGTTAAATCCGATCACTGTGCGCAGTGGTATCCGCACACAGTGTGTTATGTGTGTGTTTCACTGGAAATAAAGATATATGTTGTGCGACGATACGAGATATTCACGATGCATTTCATGCGCCTTTTCATTCTAATAAATCAGACGCAGACACACACATACACAGACACACACAATATATATGCATTACTGGGAGCAATATATATATATATACACACACACACACACACACACACACACACACACACACACAGAGCATATATTGATTTGACAACATATGAACAGCAGTTAAATTGTAATTAAATTAATAATGACAAATACATGTGCTTAGTTGCTCATGTACGGCATATATTGAGTAAAGAAGGATCCATGTTTGGACCCATGCAGAGAAAAAAAGAATCAGATATACGTACTGTAACCATTCTTGTTGTAAAAAGAGGGAGCAGGTCCGGTTGATGGGTCTCGGAGAGCCGCTTGGCTTTGTGAGGGGATGTGCTGCCCAGATATTGTATTTGATATAATAATTAGCGTTGATCTCTTTCTTTTCTTCTCTCTTTCTTTTCCCAAGGCCGTGTGTGGCACAGAGCGAGAAATTAAAAAGCAGAAGCAGGAGCGGACGACAACAACAACAACAACAACACAAAAAAATAAAATAAAAGGCAATTTTCTCTGGAAAAGAAAAAAAAAAGAAAAGCCTCTGTCTTCGGTTGTTTTTTTCTCTCTGTCTGTCTTTTTTTTTTAGGGGGGGAAAGAGAGAAAGGCGGAAAAGGGACGAAAGAGGCTTCTCTCTGATGGCGGGTATTGTCCCCAGCAGGTTGTGTTTTTGGGTGGATGGGCGTGTTGGGCGAGCGCCTCTCTCAGTGTCCTTCTCTGCTTGTGCTGCAATCTTCTGCTTTATGCCTCCTGCCTGCCACCTCCTCTGCTGATTGGCTAATTGTGAAGGGAGGGGAGTTGCAACATGGTAGCACCCCCCCCCCCCCCCTTCAGTAGAGTGCTGTGAGTCTCTCTCTCTCTCTCCCCTCCCCCTCCTCCTTTCTCTCTCTCTGACTCTCTGCCCCACACCCTCAAGCCCCCCCCTCGCTCTCTGTCCCACCATCTCTCCATCCTTCTCTCTCTGCCCACCCGAAAGCCTCAAAATCATCCACGTCTGCGCCACACCCTTGAAAGCATCCTTCACTGTTGTTTCCTGTTATCCTCAAATCAGCCTCCTCTCTCTCTCTCTCTCTCTCTCTCTCTCTCTCTCCTTCAGCTCTTTAATCACCCTACCCACCCCTACCTCAGACTGCCCCCCCTCTCCATCACACCATCCATCATCCATCCTTCCTTCCTCCTCTTTCTGCCCCCCTTCCCATCTTTAAGCAGTCTGTATGCATCTCCACCACACCCTCCTGCCCTGCTGTTGTGTCCTCCTCAACACATACTGTACCACACACACACACACAGACTGTCGCACAGAGACACTGCACACAGACTGTACCACACACACACACAGACTGTCACACCGAGACACTGCACACAGATTGTACCACACACACACAGAATGTACCACACACACACAGACTGTAGCACAGAGACACTGCACACAGAATGTACCACACACACACATACTGTAGCACAGAGACACTGCACACAGACTGTCCCACACACACACACACACACACACATACTGTAGCACAGAGACACTGCACACATACTGTCCCACACACACACACACACACACACATACTGTAGCACAGAGACACTGCACACATACTGTACCACACACACAAACACACACACACACACACACACACACACACATATATACTATAGCATAGAGACACTGCACATATACTGTCCCACACACACACACACACACATACTGTAGCACAGAGACACTGCACACATACTGTCCCACACACATACACACACACACACACACACAAACACACACATACTGTAACACAGAGACACTGCACACATACTGTACCACACACACAAACACACACACACACACACACACACATATATACTATAGCATAGAGACACTGCACATATACTGTACCACACACACACACACACACACACATACTGTAGCACAGAGACACTGCACACATACTGTACCACACACACACACACACACACACACACAAACACACACATACTGTAGCACAGAGACACTGCACACATACTGTACCACACACACAAACACACACACACACACACACATATACTATAGCACAGAGACACTGCACATATACTGTACCACACACACACACACACACACACACACACATACTGTAGCACAGAGACACTCCACACATACCGTACCACACACATACTATACCACAGAGACACTGGACGCATACCGTACTACAGAAACACTGCACACAGACTATACCAAAACATGCATACTGTACCACACACACACATACTGTACCACAGAGATACTGCACACATACTATACCACACACACATACTATACCACTGAGGCACTCCACACATACTGTACCACACACACATACTGTACCACAGAGACACTCCACACATACTATACCACTGAGACACTCCACACATACTGTACCACACACACATACTGTACCACAGAGACACAGCACACATACTGTACCACACAGACATACTGTACCACAGAGATACTGCACACATACTGTACCACACACATACTGTACCACACAGACATACTGTACCACAGAGATACTGCACACATACTGTACCACACACACATACTGTACCACAGAGACACAGCACACATACTGTACCACACAGACATACTGTACCACAGAGATACTGCACACATACTGTACCACACACATACTGTACCACACACACATACTGTACCACAGAGATACTGCACACATACTGTACCACACACACATACTGTACCACAGAGACACAGCACACATACTGTACCACACACACATACTGTACCACAGAGATACTGCACACATACTGTACCACACACATACTGTACCACAGAGATACTGCACACATACTGTACCACACACATACTGTACCACAGAGACACAGCACACAATAGCACAATGCAGCACATGCAACACAGATATACTTACAAACACTCATGCATATTCATACACACGCACACACACATACACACAAACACACACACACAGACACACGTGCTCATTTGACATTTCTGCATTCAGAGTGAGCTGCATATGTCCACAGGAAAGAGACAGTGGGTGAGAGGGTAGAGTGGGTGGGTGGCTGGGGAGGGGGGACAGCAAAGAGCCCCATCAGGAGAGGAGGAAAGAAAGATGGATGCTGGTGGAGGAGTCTGATTTGGCATGGTAGTGGGAATGGGTCTTTATTCTTGCTCCCTCTCTCTCTCTCTCTCGCGCTCCTTCTCGCTCCCTCTCTCTCATGTGGAGATGGATATGACAGGATGCCAGGACATAGCGTACCATATGATCACGCTGTGTGTAGGTATTCCGCAGCCTTCACTTCTCTGTTTCCCCTCGTACCCAAAGGCGATAAAGCGATAGTTAATTTTCTTTATGTTTGTTTCTTTTTTCTTATTTCTTCAGGATCGCTCTTTCACTTTTTGTGTGAACTTGCGAAAACGATCCCTTCATTGCCAATGTGTGCGTTTGTGTAAAGACATGCATTGCGTCTGATACAGATTTCAGACTCTCTAAGAAACTGTCTCTCTCTCTCTCCCTCTCTCTGCAGGCAGTGTTGGGGGAGTGACAGTTGGGAGAGAGGGGGTTTTATGACCCGGGTTTTGTGGAGGAAGAGAACACTGCGTACAGTGAGCACACGCCCTCCCTCTATGCTGGGCATAGGCAGCACAGGACACAAGAGGCCGGCCCAGCCGGGCGCACTGGAAAAGGGCTAATTCGTGATGCTCTTAATTGTTTTAATTAGCTTAATCACGTTCGCAATCTGATCTTACCTCCCCATCCCCCCCTCCAAAAAAAAGATAAATCAATAAAAAGAAATAGGATCTACACATGTTTGGTTGGTGAAAGCATGGTCCAGTTCGGAAGTGAACGCTGATTTGAATGACTGTTCATAAGACAAACCCAGGATGACCAGATGGAAGAAAAAATAACATACACGCCACGACATTACATTACATTACACTACATTACATTACATTACATTACATTACATTACACTACATTACATTCAGCAGATGCTCTCATCCAGACTGATGTGCAGTAGTGGACAAACTCTGGTACTGTCAGCAAAACACATATCCAATATCACTAAGAAGACCCATTAGTAACTTTTCATAATGAATAATTAATATGTATAATGGAAGCCTGACAATCAACTATTAGTCTTGTAACAAACGAAAGTAGGCTACCACGAGACCAGGACTGCCCAATCCTGCTCCTGGAGATCGACTGTCCCGTAGGTCTTCACTACAACTCAAGAGCAGACCTCATTCAGCTGCTAGAGATCTCATTGAGCTGGTAATTAGTCGAGTCAGGTGTGCCCAATTAGGGTTGAAATGATTTAGTAGAGCTCCAGGATCTAGACCACAGGTGTCAAACTCCAGTCCTGGAGGGCCGCAGTGTCTGCTGGTTTAACTCCAGTCCTGGAGGGCCGCAGTGTCTGCTGGTTTAACTCCAGTCCTGGAGGGCCGCAGTGTCTGCTGGTTTAACTCCAGTCCTGGAGGGCCGCAGTGTCTGCTGGTTTAACTCCAGTCCTGGAGAGCCGCAGTGTCTGCTGGTTTTCGGGTTATTCTCAGAACCTGTGGTTCATTTAAGTCATTGATTGGCTAAAGAATCGACACACCTTGTTTTCGAGGCCTTAATTGACGGCTGATTGAAAGGAAACCACAAAAAACAAGCAGACCCCTTGGGAATTCAGTTTGACACCCCTGAGCTAGACTGTCTAGACCAGCGATCTCAAACGCCGTGCCATGGAGGTTTGTGTGTATGTAGGTGCATACACACCTGCATACACACACCTGAATGCAAAGAGAAACAATTATTTTCATATCTACTGCATATCTG
Organism: Conger conger; assembly: GCF_963514075.1. Taxonomy (NCBI): domain Eukaryota; kingdom Metazoa; phylum Chordata; class Actinopteri; order Anguilliformes; family Congridae; genus Conger; species Conger conger. Next base: position 77,567,468 of record NC_083761.1, read on the forward strand.
GCAGCAGCATGGTGGTTTGAGCCTCATTTCATACCTTGGACCCTTGATGACTTAAAGCCATTTAGCCAACAAATGTGTTCTATGCTGTATCAGCATAATTTACAGCTGAACCTAGTCCCACCCCCCAAATTCCCATAGAGATCCATTCAAATGCAGAGCTTTAGTATCGCTTGCAGGACAACCTGAAAATAAGATATCCAGATGATGCTGATTGGTCACACACATCAGGAAGTTGTGGCATGCAAAACATATGCAACAAAATACAAAATATGACTAATTTACATAACATTGCTTTGTCCCAAACAAATGGTGCTCTGAAATTGGGAGACTATATATAAATGCTGCTGTAATTCTTACCTGGTGAAACCAAAATATATTATTAAAATCTGACACTGCATTTTTACCACATTTCTTTATTACAAATCTCAAATTGTAGAGTACAGAAGCAAATAAATAAATGATGGGACTTATGGCGAGCACTGTACTTTCTTGTTCTTCTTCTCCAAAATTGTAGCGTTGTCAGTACTCAAACTGAAACATTCTCATTTGATAACTCTGAATCTGTGGGGACAATGTGCACTTGCTTTTCCCATGCTGATGGATGACAAAGATGTGTGTCCGTAAGGGACAATTTAAACTTTGTTTGATTCTATTCCCAAGAATTGTCAGGGGTGCCTAACAATTTCAGAAAACTCGAGATTACTTAATAAAAAACAGTGAAACAAAAGTATATGTTTGAACATATATTCATATCTGTGTTGTTTGTTATATGCAGTCTTCATTGTTTTCATAGTGCCAATAATTCTAGAGCCCACTGTACGTTCATGTTCTCCAGCTTGTGAAGTTTATCCAAAACCACCATCTTCCTGCATGTGTCTCTCACTCTTTCTCACCCTTCTCTCTTTCTCTTTTTCTCTCTCTCCATCTCCATCTTTCCACTCCACACAGCCTGCTCACTCCCTTTTTCTGTCTTCCCATCTCTCGCTCTGTCTATTTTCTCTCTCTCTCTCTCTCTCTCTCTCTCTCTCTCTCTCTCTCTCTCTCTCTCTCTCTCTCTCTCTCTCATGTGGAGATGGATATGACAGGATGCCAGGACATAGCGTACCATATGATCTCCATCTGACTAATGGTTCTATATTAATTCAGTAAAACTGTAATTTTTTTAATGTATTTCTGTTGTAATTGTTATTTTATTTTGTTTTTTATTTTATTTTGCTTTGGTGATTTCTGTATTGTTGACAAAGGGCGGTATGTATTGTATAATAAAGGTGTGTTAAAGCTGAAAACTCTCCCTCTCTCTCCCTCTCTCTCTCACACACTCTCCGTTATTTGACATAATTGCCTTATGTAAGTAGCGGGCTCAGCTAGGAGCAGAGATGGTATTAGCACAGATGAATATTACATGAGCAAAGTGCTCGTTAAGCGCTAATAAGAGGAAAGAGCATACCAGCCAGGATGACCCCCCCCTCACCCCCTGCCTGTCCTTACCACCAGCCCCAAACCACTACCCCTCCCTCTGTGTCCAACCAGCCCCAACCCAGCACCCCTGCCTCTGTGTCCAACCAGCCCCAACCCAGCACCCCTCCCTCTGTGTCCAACCAGCCCCAACCCAGCACCCCTCCCTCTGTGTCCAACCAGCCCCAACCCAGCACCCCTCCCTCTGTGTCCAACCAGCCCCAACCCAGCACCCCTCCCTCTGTGTCCAACCAGCCCCAACCCAGCACCCCTCCCCCTGTGTCCAACCAGCCCCAACCCAGCACCCCTCCCTCTGTGTCCAACCAGCCCCAACCCAGCACCCCTCCCTCTGTGTCCAACCAGCCCCAACCCAGCACCCCTCCCCCTGTGTCCAACCAGCCCCAACCCAGCACCCCTCCCCCTGTGTCCAACCAGCCCCAACCCAGCACCCCTCCCTCTGTGTCCAACCAGCCCCAACCCAGCACCCCTCCCTCTGTGTCCAACCAGCCCCAACCCAGCACCCCTCCCTCTGTGTCCAACCAGCCCCAACCCAGCACCCCTCCCTCTGTGTCCAACCAGCCCCAACCCAGCACCCCTGCCTCTGTGTCCAACCAGCCCCAACCCAGCACCCCTCCCTCTGTGTCCAACCAGCCCAAACCCAGCACCCCTCCCTCTGTGTCCAACCAGCCCCAACCCAGCACCCCTCCCTCTGTGTCCAACCAGCCCCAACCCAGCACCCCTCCCCCTGTGTCCAACCAGCCCCAACCCAGCACCCCTCCCCCTGTGTCCAACCAGCCCCAACCCAGCACCCCTCCCTCTGTGTCCAACCAGCCCCAACCCAGCACCCCTCCCTCTGTGTCCAACCAGCCCCAACCCAGCACCCCTCCCCCTGTGTCCAACCAGCCCCAACCCAGCACCCCTCCCTCTGTGTCCAACCAGCCCCAACCCAGCACCCCTCCCTCTGTGTCCAACCAGCCCCAACCCAGCACCCCTCCCTCTGTGTCCAACCAGCCCCAACCCAGCACCCCTGCCTCTGTGTCCAACCAGCCCCAACCCAGCACCCCTCCCTCTGTGTCCAACCAGCCCCAACCCAGCACCCCTCCCTCTGTGTCCAACCAGCCCCAACCCAGCACCCCTCCCCCTGTGTCCAACCAGCCCCAACCCAGCACCCCTCCCTCTGTGTCCAACCAGCCCCAACCCAGCACCCCTCCCTCTGTGTCCAACCAGCCCCAACCCAGCACCCCTCCCTCTGTGTCCAACCAGCCCCAACCCAGCACCCCTGCCTCTGTGTCCAACCAGCCCCAACCCAGCACCCCTCCCTCTGTGTCCAACCAGCCCCAACCCAGCACCCCTCCCTCTGTGTCCAACCAGCCCCAACCCAGCACCCCTCCCCCTGTGTCCAACCAGCCCCAACCCAGCACCCCTCCCTCTGTGTCCAACCAGCCCCAACCCAGCACCCCTCCCTCTGTGTCCAACCAGCCCCAACCCAGCACCCCTCCCTCTGTGTCCAACCAGCCCCAACCCAGCACCCCTGCCTCTGTGTCCAACCAGCCCCAACCCAGCACCCCTCCCTCTGTGTCCAACCAGCCCCAACCCAGCACCCCTCCCTCTGTGTCCAACCAGCCCCAACCCAGCACCCCTCCCCCTGTGTCCAACCAGCCCCAACCCAGCACCCCTCCCTCTGTGTCCAACCAGCCCCAACCCAGCACCCCTCCCTCTGTGTCCAACCAGCCCCAACCCAGCACCCCTCCCTCTGTGTCCAACCAGCCCCAACCCAGCACCCCTGCCTCTGTGTCCAACCAGCCCCAACCCAGCACCCCTCCCTCTGTGTCCAACCAGCCCCAACCCAGCACCCCTCCCTCTGCGTCCAACCAGCCCCAACCCAGCACCCCTCCCTCTGTGTCCAACCAGCCCCAACCCAGCACCCCTCCCTCTGTGTCCAACCAGCCCCAACCCAGTACCCCTCCCTCTGTGTCCAACCAGCCCCATCCCACATGGGGCTGGCCCACCCCCACTCATCTCCTCAGGTCCCCTGTAGTCCATCTGTCCAGCCCCCCCCCCCCCCCCCAGCCCCCCCATCCACTTAGCTGTGTGCTGAAGGCCCTCACTCCATCATGGCTGGTGCACATATTGTGGGTTTCACACTCTTCTTTTCTTTCTTTCTCCCATCCATCCATCAGACTTTCTCTTCCTCTATCTCTTTCTCTATTTTGGTCCCCCCCATTCATCCATCCATCCATCCATTCATCTGTCACACTCTCTCTTTTAAATTCAAATTCAAAATGGCTGACGGACAGGAAGCATGTGTTTGAATATCGCCGACGCGCACAGCAGCACAGCTGTTTCTCCCCTCCTCATCTCTCTTTTTCATCTCTTCTTCTTTCCTCCTCTGTCCCATCTCTCTCTTCCCCCTTTTTCCCTCACCCATCTCACCCCCAGCATTCCCCTAATCACTGTTATTCCCTCTCATTCTCTCTCACTCAATTTCAATTTTCATAAAAAAAAAACTAATATGAATTAAAACCTTCCCATCCCTCGCTCTCTCTACCACCCTTCTGTTACCCTCTCTACCTCTGGCTCTTCCATTCTGCCACCACCCCCCCCTCCCTCCCCCCCTCCCCGCCTCTCCCTCTCTCTGTGTGTCTCTCTGAGTGTGTGGAGGGCTCCATTAGGCCCTTGTTACGGCTCTCTGTGCGTTCCCTGCTAAATCAGCACTTCAGCCCACAGTGGGTGTGGAGCCCCAGTAATTAGCTGGCCCCCTTGAATGGGTTAATCACCGTGCCTCTTTTCGCCCTGCGCTCTCTCGCTCCTCCGGTCAAGGGCTAGGCCTGTTAGCCCAGGCACAGCCTCGCATGGCGGGCCCTCTCAATATGTTTTTTTAAAATTTTGGGGCAGGAAAGTAGGCTTTTTCAGCCTACATGGAGAGCATGTAACCTCATTTGCCTTCGGTAAGGACAACTGTTTCCAGCTGAGTGTTCGGTCTCCGCTGTTGAGGATTTAACTTCCGGAAAAGTCAGGAGCAGTTCGCCACCGTCGCCGCGGTGACTTATAACAGCCGAAATCACTGCGGGCGTGTTGCTTCCCTCAGTATCTGCCCCTTTGGCGGTTTTGTTGGCTGTGCTGCGCATGTTCATACCATCGGCTAACTTTAGTGAACATCATGCGGAACATAAAATCAAAAAAATCAAATGCTCGCTAACATTAGCTAGCATTAGCCTTGTAAACCAATGCGTCTAGTTAGCACCAAATCTATTGAGGCAAACACACTTAAGCCTGCTTGCAAATGCTCGCAAACATTAGCTAATGTTAGCCTTGCGAACCATGCGTTCGGTTAGCACCACATCAATTATGAAGCAAACACACTTGAGCGTGTTTGCAAATGCTCGCTAACTTCGGCTAACGTTAGCCTTGCGAACCATGCGTTCGGTTAGCACCAGATCCATTATGAAGCAAAAGGTTTGACTTCACCGAGGCCAGTACGCAGGCCATAGTGGTGGGAAAGGGGAGTTTCTAACCACCCTTTCACATGCCCTGGCTCTCCCGACGGTTCATTTCGGTAGGACCATTTTTCCTTCCCTCCCCCAGTCTCTATTTCCCCCGCCCTTGCTGCCCCCCTCTCTCTGTGCTTCCCCCCCGCCCCTCTTCCAAATCCAATTCCATTTTCACTTCACTGGGATGACAAAATCAATATTTATATTGCCATCGTCTTCTCGTATGAAGTTTGTATTGACAGTGTACGTATATCTTTTCTCTCAGTCTGTCTCGCTCTCCAGTCCTTCTCTCTGTCTCTCGCTCGCTCTTTCTTTCCCTCACCCCCCGTTCTGTCTATTCAGTTTAATAATGCTGCATTGATTTATGTTTAGGATCTCTCGCACAAGATGCTCCGCGGTATAGCCTGGTCTCTGAACTGCTGTCTCTGATGGAAGAGTGGGTTATCGGTCTGTCCTTTGGGTCTGGCGGGAGCAGAGCTTCAGCATTTGGGTGGGGTAGATGGGGCCGAGGCAGTTTGTTGGGGTGGACCTTTGGGTGGGGTAGAGGCATGAGGGATGGACCAGGTATTTTAGGGACCTGTAGGCCTTGTGTACAAGGTCCCTTCCCATTAAAAAAAAAAAAAAAAGGACAGACTCAGGATAATCTAGACTTATGCTGCTGTGGCGATCCCTAGAAACCCATGAGAAACACTTTTCTGCATTTTTTGTTTTTCTGATTTCCTCCCGTCGCATGTCGCAGTGGTAGGTCTTGGATCCTGCACGGAGGTATCAGGGGCCATGCGCAATGAGAGTGGAGAACGTTCCTGATGTTTGGATGCACCGCCACTGCAGAGAAGTGTACGAATATTAGAGAGGCAGGCCCAGATGGCATTTTTAAACAGCAGCGTTAAACATACAGTACCTTTGCTTTATCTGATGTCCTGGTCTTACAATTTACATTCCTTTATTCCCCTCCAATTGTGTGGCACTTGTGTATATTTTTTTCTATTCCATTTTATTTGTTTATTTTTCTATTTATTTTAATTCCCTTTTATTATTGTTATAATATTCTTATATAATTATACTTTTCTTATGTACTATATTGTACTGCACATATGAATGGTGCTTTTAAGTTTATTATTAAAGTTTTAAGTTGTTATTATTATTATTATTATTATTATTAGTAGTAGTAGTAGTAGTAGTATTTGTATTAGTAGTAGTATTCGTAGTAGTAGTAGTAGCAGTAGTAGTAGTAGTAGTAGTAGTAGTGGTAATAGTAGTAGTAGTAGTATTTGTATTTGTATTAGTTATAGTAATAGTAGTATTAGTAGTAGTAATAGTAGCAGTTGTATTAGTAGTGGTAGTAGTAGTAGTAGTAGTATGTGTATTAGTTGTAGTAATAGTAGTATTAGTAGTATTAGTAGTAGTAGTAGTTGTATTAGTAGTAGTAGTAGTAGTAGTAGTAGTAGTAGTAGTAGTAGTAATAGTAGTATTAGTAGTAGTAGTAGTTGTATTAGTAGTGGTAGTAATAGTAGTGGTGGTAGTAGTAGTAATAGTAGTATTAGTAGTAGTAGTAGTAGTTGTATTAGTAGTGGTAGTAGTAGTACTGGTAGTAGTAGTAATAGTAGTAGTAATAGTAGCAGTAGTTGTAGTCTTAGTATCAGCCCATACTGGCAAGCTTGTGGCGTTTTGCTTGTGTGCTTCAGAGATCTTACAAATCTGAACCTCCCCTATACCTGGCACCTACGGTCCAAAAATAACTGCCAGCCGCGCTTGGCTTTCTCTCTTCATTTTCTGGGGCTTGTGTAGTTTGTCGTTGTCATGGCAGCTCCATTTCTGCCAATAGATCAGATGTACAGTCCTCAAGGTCCTCATCTGGCACTCGAGTCTTGTGTTGGCTTCATACACTTTATGCGCTGTGGCTTCACATGAACTCTCCTCAGATACACCTCCTTAAAACTACCCTGGACCACGCTCACAGCCTGGCACTTTTAAAAATCATTTTTCTAACCTCCGTCACCGCAGAAAACATGCACACACAGGCTATATGCCTTTCGTAAGAACACAGCAATTTTAATTTGTTAAAATTAATTTATTCTTTCTTTGGTTTTTGGTCCTTTTTTCACAGTTTAGAATGTCACTAGTATGTGAAATAACGAAATCGCTGTTAGGTATTTTTAAGGTGGCGTAACCAGAACCTAAAGAATACCGAGGTCAAGAGGTGTGGGGTGAGGTGTTATGCTGGGGTCTCTCCCTTTAATTCATTTTCGAGGATGCATTTTATGGTTCAAGTGCCGTACATATGCTTCAAGAGAAAATATTCTCCTTCGTAAAGGAAGTTTCGTGTTCTCATTAAACTAATGAAATATAGACTTTCGAAATAAATACAGAGGACATGACCTCTGTGTCCTCATTGGCAGTTGGGGCCCTGGGTTGCATGTTGCATGTTACTTAGCTGACGCTTTTATCCAAAAGCAACTCACAGTTGATTAGACTAAGCAGGGGACAAACCCGAGAGCAACGCAGGGTTAAGGACCTTGCTCAAGGGCCCAACGGCTGTGAGGATCTTATCGTGACTACCCCGGGGATTGAACCGCCAACATCCCAGGCCCCAGTCATGTACCTCAGCCACTAGGCTGCAGGCCGCCCCTGCTACAATCACCGTTCCGCCCGCATATCGCTGCTCTCGCTTGAGTGCATTTTCCTGCTGTCCCATTTGTCATTGGCATTAAATTAGACTGGCAGTGCACTGGGCTGATGGGGGCCTCGCCCAGCTAAGACCCCACGCCAGTGCGTGTGGGCGGGGCTCCGCAGTGTGCTACGGAGCCCTCCGTCTCCAGACCAGCTGAAAGCCAGGAGAATTCAGGGTGAAGAGGCGCTGCCTGGCGTTCTCTGTGTCAGCAAGGCTCTGTTACAAGCCCCTCTTTAACTTCCATATTGTCGAGATTTAGTAATGCAAAAAAGATTACTGTTAAGTTATTTGGGTTATTTAAAGGTTTACACTACACATTAGTGTTTACACTACACTGGCATTGTAAGACAGCATTAACACAGCTATACTAGTGGTATTAGAGAGCGTTAACATAGCTACACTCGTGGTATAAACTGACATTAGCACAGCTACACTAGTGGTATAAGAGAGCATTAACACAGCTACACTAGTGTTATAAGCTGGCATTAGCACAGCTACACTAGTGGTATAAGAGAGCGTTAACACAGCTACACTAGTGGTATAAGAGAGCGTTAACACAGCTACACTAGTGGTATAAGAGTGTGTTAACACGGCTAAACTATGGATGTAAGAAAGTGTGCTCGCAGCTATGTGACAATTACAGTATGTATCCAAGATGCAAGAGTGAGCTGTCAATCACTCAGTCGGCCAATGGCGTCGTTTGGTATGGATTTTTCCCGTCAGTAAGGTGTTGTGTAGCGCAGGCAGGGTTCTGGAATGGGTGAACTGTCGTGAGACAGAAGCGCAGATTACCTTCCCTGCAGTGCACCTGTATCTTAAACCTCCGTAATCCGGCCGACATGCGTACGTCCCACAGATTCACCCGGTTTTGCGGAAGAGACTCTTTAGCGGTTTCCGTTGCATCAATTTGCATTATTTCGTCTCGCAATGCCTTCGCCCCGCTGATCAGAACACCCACCTCTCCATATGCATAATTATTTGTTGATTTATTTGACAGGGATAGTGCAAGATCTTTCAGCACGGACGAAACAGTGCATGTAGCGAATCGCGGCAGGGCTGGCACATTAGCAGCTGCAGGCTGAACGCCGAGGCATTTCAACACAACGTGGGGAGGAGAAGAAAACCGTTTGAATCACTAATTATAAAAAAAAACCCTTCCCTCCTTCACAATTTGATATGCACGAATACCAAAATATGTTGATGAAATTTCCCCCCGGGCATTACTTCGCATTCTGCTGTGTGTACAATGTAAATAAACCGTACATATGCGAGAGTGCGCTAGTGTACCACGAAGCAGCTGAAGACCAAGCCACTAAAATCGCATAATGCTTTGTGGTCAGTTATGATCTGTATAATTTATAAAGGAATGGGCCTGTTTTGATGGTTACAGCACAAAACCAAGCACCATTGCACCAACCCCAAACAATGTCAATGACAAAACTCACAGCAACAATGAGCCAAACGGCTAAATAGCACAGACAGAAGTGGACCAGATCACAGAGAGGTGCGTGCAGCAAGACTAATGACAAAGAACTACCTCTAAAATATTGTGCGATTGTGTAGGTTTGGTATGCCAGTGTTGGGGAGTCACACAGTGCCAGCTGAGAGAGGATGTGCCAATCCTTTTCTGTGAAGGAACATGACACAAAATTAAATGAAGTTTTCCTCAAATTTGCAAACCATTCTCAAGAGGAACTTTAGTTCTTGTTGGGGGAAAAAGTGTCTGGGCCCATATCTTACACAGCTACCGGCCCATATCTTACACGATGGTGATATAACCATCACATGCAAAAATGACTGATTGATTTCTAAAAAATCTTTTTTAATCCACAAAATTTAAAAATCCACAATGCAATAGCAATACAGAGGCTATACCACAATATGCAAAACACTCATCGGTACTAAGAATCGGAAGGCGAGGTTACAATTTCCAAAGAAGTACAGAGATGAGCCACAAAAGTTCTGGAACAAAGTTTTATGGACAGATGAGACCAAAGTGATGGAAAGGCCAAAGTGTGCAGAAAGAAGGGATCTGCTCATGATCCAAAACATACAAGCTCATGTGTGAAGCACGGTGGAGGAAGTGTCATGGCTTGGGCTTGCATGGCTGCTTCTGGAGTGGGCTCACTAATCTTTATTGATCGTGTAACTCATGATGGTAGCAGCAGGATGAATTCAGAAGTCTACAAAAAAATTCTGTCCGCCAACTTACGGAGAAATGCTTCCAAACTAATTGGGAGGAACTTCATCATGCAACAAGACCCAAATGACCCAAAACACACTGCCAATGCAACAAAGGGCTTCATTAGGGAGAAAAAGGATGTAGACTGTCCAAGTCCAGACTTTAACCGAATTCAGCATGTATTTCACCTCCTGAAGAGGAGATTTAGGGGGAAACCCCCCCCCCCCCCAATACAAACAACAACTGAAAGAGGCTGCAGTATGAGCCTGGAAAAGCATCACAAAAGGAGAATGCAACAGTGTGGTGATGTCAATGGTTCGCAGGCTTGATGCAGTTATTGCAAGCAAGGAATATGCTGCCAAATATTACGTTTCATTTACTTTCAGATACTGAAATACTCAACCAAAAAATGGTCTGGTCTGATGGGGTGGTCTGATACCAAAGGTGCTATCTAGGTGGAAATAAGTGTTCATCTCTTTATCTCAACCCCAAATGTCTTCAGTGTATGCCAAAAAAGAAAGGAATGAACCTTGCTGTTCCAATACTGTTGGAGGCGACTGTACATATGTACAAATACGTATAAAAAAAGTAATAAAGCCACAAAAACAAAAACTATAATTAGTATAGTACAAACTAGTAGAAGCAAAAAATAATTCAACCCAGACAAATAGACAAAATAAATGAATATGTAAATAAATAAAACTCAATTTGAAGTTATAACAATTTTGCCAAACATCTTCATGCCATAAGTTCATTGTGAGTTTGTTCTTTTTTCTTTCTTTTTTTTTTAAATGCATG
>NC_083761.1:78215564-78225564 GCF_963514075.1 Conger conger
TATCAGATGTCCTCTGCAAGGCTGCTATGTATACACGCCATACTCACAACCAAACGCCTTTTCTGTATCCGATTCCTCATTTTTAAAAACAGCGTCTTGGTGGCGTGTATGAATTCACTCTTTTCAATAAAGCACTAATCTAATGCTTTATTTTTCATGAGGAGTTGACTTTGGAGCCCACTGGGTGTTGTGACTGTGGCTGGGGCACCATGACAGACCAGCTGCTTACGTCCGCACGGTGCTTTAATCTCCCCATCGCTGGAAGGGCCATGATTGCCCATTAATGCTTATTTATTGAGCTAAAAATAATGCCCTTATTTTCGTCTCACAAAAAATGTAGATTACCCTGAGCCAGTCCTATTAATATGCACCTGTCTGATTTGCTCCAGAGACAAACGGATAGATCCCTTATATGGTGAAGAAGGGGAGAGTGTAGGGTGAGAAAAGGTTTTTATCCATGGTTATGGGTATGCATTTTGCACTTTGCTGTACGTCGCTCTGGATAAGAACATCTGCCAAATGCCATTAATGTAAATGTAATGACCCAATCCTCCAAGCATCAACTGCAATCACCCAATCCTACAAGCCATCAACTCCAATCACCCAGTGCTATAAGCTTTAACTCCAATCACTCAATCATACAAGCTATCAACTCCAATCAACCAATTCTATAATCCATCAACTCCAATCATCCAAGCCTACAAACCATCAACTCCAATCACCCAATCCTACAAACCATCAACTCCTACCACCCAATCCTACAAGCTTTAACTCCAATCACACACTCATACAAGATATAAACTCCAATCAGCCAATCCTACAAGCCATACGCTCCAATCACCCAATCCTACAAGCCTCAACCGAAATTACCCAATCCTACAAGCTTTAACTCCAATCACACAATCATACAAGATATAAACTCCAATCAGCCAATCCTACAAGCTATATGCTCCAATCACCCAATCCTACAAGCCTCAACCGAAATCACCCAATCCTACAAGCTTTAACGCCAAGCATCCAATCCTGCAAGCTTTAACTCCAAGCAGCCAAGCCTACAAGCATCAACTCCAATCAGCCAATTCTACAAGCCATCAACTCCAATAAGCCAATCTTCAAACAGATTCCCCTTTATTCCTTCGCTCAGAGCCCATGGTTCTTTTGGGTGTTTAGTGATTTCTTTAATGTTTTTAAATTTTCATTGGGTTAGTTTTATTCTTGTTTAAATAATTTGATTTAACGTTCACTATGGTATGGTAGTTGCACTTGCTTTCTCTCTTGGGACTCTAGGAGATTTGCACTTTGAACCTGGTCTCTGTGTTTGTGTTTGTGTTGTAGTCACTCTGGATAAGGGTTCTGCTACATACCAGTGAGGCAAGTAAAAAAAGAAACACAACAAAGGCAATAAAATGCATAAAAAAACACAACTTTTCCTCCAATGGCTTTCTCAGCTCAGACCTTTCCGGGCTCTGAGGAACAGGCAGCTGTCTGGGTTCTTGGGTGGGCTGCATCTAGCGGGGGCTGAGGCGGGAAGTCTGTCTGGACTTGAGGTCCGAAGTGGGAGGAGCTAAGAGCTCTTCTGTATTTCTGAGGTGTTTAACTGAAATCCTGGTAAATTGTCTTGCTGTTACTGATCGAAAAGCTAATTACAGAGACCAATGGAGTTTTTATAAAGGACCTGAGGTCCCCGTTGAATTTAACACAGATTCACTTTTCCTCTGACATGCACGCTTTCCCTCTCTCTCTATTTTCCTCTGACATATACTTTTTTATTTTATTTTATTGGCATTTGGCAGACGCTCGTATCTAGAGCGAAGTACAGTTGATTAGACTAAGCAGGAGACAATCCTCCCCTGGAGCAATGCAAGGTTAAGGGTCCTGCTCAAGGGCCCAACGGCTGAGCGGATCTTTTTGTGGCCACACTGGGATTCCAACCACAAACCTTGCCGGTCCTAGTCATTTACCTTAACCACTACGCTACAGGCCTCTCTCTCTCTCTCTCTCTCTCTCTCTCTCTCTCTCTCTCTCTCTCTCTCTCTCTCTCTCTCTCTCTCTCTCTCTCTCTCTCTCTCTCTCTCGTGCACTCGTTCTCTTTTTTTACTCACTCTCTCCTTTCTCTCAACACACACTCTCACTCCGTTTCTCCTTCTTTCCTTTTTCCTCTAACTTTGTTTCTTTCACCCTCTTTCTCTCTCTCACTAGCTAAAATGAAAAGCAGATGAGGAGGACACATTTGGCTTTGTGGTGGGTGTTCCTCTGTAGCCAGCATGGGGGAAATATAAGAGCACGGGAAAGTCACGGTTGGCTTAGACGTGCGTTGGGGCTACGGTAGTTGTGTAGCTTAGATGTGGTTCAGCTTAATTGCGACCCGGTTCAGCGGTTCAGACCGGGGGAGCGAAGCAGTCCTGTCCTCACAACTCGGAGTCATAAAGCTCAAATTTCGGGTTGTGAAAAAGTGTCCAATGCTACACAAGCTCAGCTCCTGTCCCAGCAGACGGAAAGTTCTGGAAAGGGTTCTGGAACGGGTTCTGGAACGGGTTTGTCATCTTCACGGGTAGAGCTTTCAGCGGAGTGAAGTGATCATACAGGCTGTGTCATCTTTAAATATATCTCACCACTCCAACCAAAAAAAAAAAATGAAATCACACTGGTGATACTCCAAAATCTGACTCATTTGACAGAAATACAGTGCCCACCCCCCCCTTCATGAATCTTAGCTTCCTGTTTTCTTTTAACAAAGCAATGGTTTCTGATGAATTTCAAGATCGAAATGTTGAAAAAAGTACCACAGAGCTTAAGCCAAAGTGACTCTTTTCCCCTCCCTCTCGTGGCTGAAAAAGTGAGACGTTTGACAGCTGGAAAAGTAGAAAGCTGTTACGTAATTCTCAGATGGATTTGATTTCACTGAGCAGGTATTTGGTTAGAGACTACACTGTGTGTTTGTGTGGCCGTGTGTGGCTGTGTACGTGTGTGTGTGTGTGTGTGTGTGTGTGTGTGTGTGGCTGTGTACGTGTGTGTGTGTGTCTGTGTGGGTCTGTTTGTGTTTGTGTGCCTGTGTGTATGTTTGTGCGTGTTTGTGTGTGTTTGTGTGTATGTGCATCCGTGTGTGTGTGTGTGTGTGTGTGTGTGTGCATCCGTGTGTGTGTGTGTGTGTGTGTGTGTGTGTGTGTGTGTGTGTGCAGACTCAGTGGGAGGAGAAGCAGAGGAATAGGCATCAGTTAAAAATATCGCTGTGGTTTTGAATAAACTGGGCAAGCGAGGTTATGAGCGAAGACTGGCTTTAATTACAATCCTGCCGTGAAAAACAGGGTTCTGTCTGTATAGTGCTCTACTGGACTCTTTTTCTCAGGCAGAGTGCTAAGGCCAGCGGTACGGTGCTGTTATTATCATTTATAGTGAAAATTAATTTTGAAAACCTGAAAAGGAGTAGTCAACCCACACTGGCACTGTTCGCTCCCATGCGACCCTCAACACAAAGCACTTTTTTAAACGTACAGCAGCCATACAGACAATATTTACAGTTGCTGCATGATCTGATTAGCTTTTAGATGCAGTACTGTGCAAAAGGTACTTAGGCACCTGTATAACATTCTGTACGGACAAGATTCTTTCAAAAATAATTCAACGAAAGGTCCTAAATATTGTCACTGCTGACAATACTACATTTGCAAATGTCCTGAGAAATTCCTGAGAAAACATCAAGTCATGATGAAGCAAATACACACCATACCCTTTGAGAGGAACTCATAGGATGTAAAGGAACTGAGGTACCAATATGTCCAGACCATTAGACCATTAGACATGACCTTATCATTGGACAAAGAGCTACAGTAGATGTTCTTGGCCAGAGGGGAGCCAACAAAACCATGCGTGCACCAATATCTTCAGATTAGCTATTACTCATACCAGTAATTGGCCAATAAAATACGGAGCGCCTCATCTAATTTCTGAGTGAACTCTTTGGAAGGCTTGTCCCAGAGAAACTATTTTCCTCAAGGAGGTGGAGGGTATATGGCCACAGTCCACATGATCAGATGTCCCTGCTGAATGCAATGAATGCTGCATGCCAGGACATATCTGCGGAAGACTGCCAGGGATGGATCAGGAATTCAAAGATCTATTTTCCCAGGTGTACGGCAAGAGAGAATATAAGGTGTAATATAGATGAGAAACTGTGGCCCAATCCAGAGGACCAGGTTGACTAGCATTGATGTACATACTGTATTTATCAATGAGTACATATTCTATATTTAGTATGTGTGTGTTTTTCTCCTAATAAGGTATTGGAATTGTTGTTTCATTTTGTGTATTTTGTGTTTCCATTTTGTGTTGGGATTTTGGAATTAGAGTACTACTGCACATGCAAACATGGTCAAAATAAAACATATTGAGGAATATTGCTGCATTATTGATTAATTCCTTAAAATATAATGTAGTACATTACATACCAAGTACCGTTCTTATTTTGTATTGAAATCTTGGGCTTAATGTTAAAAGAATATGCAGCTTGTAATGTTACCTCTTGTGAGTGTTTTTTAGATCATTCTGTTATGAGTGACAAACTGATCTTGTTGGGTGACGCCTTTAGCCAGTGTTACGGTAGAATTAATTGTGTCTTAGCGCATTTTGTGTGCAAAATTAACTGTTGTGCCAAGCTGCGTTTTGGCGAAGAGAATCGTGCTAAGGGTTTTGAAAAAAGTGAACTCGGTGCCAAAGTGGCACGCTGAAGTCTTCAGTAGTCAGGAACATTTCCGGACTGGCAGCATTCCGACGGGAGGATGAAAAGTCCCGCTCCTGTGTGCGACCGAACGCTGGCACAGTCATGCGCCCCAGCCAGTTTTTGTTTTTTTTGACCGCACCTGCTCTTTGAGGCACTGCCAAACATACGTGTGTCACGCCCTCTGAGGTGTGTTCTCGGGCAAACCTGCCTCTTACATTACATTACATTACATTATTGGCATTTGGCAGACGCTCTTATCCAGAGCGACGTACAGTTGATTAGATTATGCAGGAGACAATCATCCCCTGGAGCAATGCAGGGTTAAGGGCCTTGCTCAAGGGCCCAACGGCTGTGCGGATCTTATTGTGGCCACACCGGGATTAGAACCGACGATCTTGCGGGTCCCAGTCATTTACATTAACCACTATGCTACAGGCCACCCATGCACATACATGTATATCTAATGGAAGTCTATCTACGTCTGTTGGCGGCAAGGTTCATACACAGCCGGTCGCTGGGCATTACAGGATGCAATGTGGTGTAATGTAATATAATGTAGTGTAATGTAATGAAATTCAGTGTTATGTTGTGTAACGTAATGAAATTCAGTGTTATGTTGTGTAATGTAATGGAATTCAGCGTTATGTTGTGTAACGTAGTGTAACGTAATGAAATTCAGTGTAATGTTGTGTAACGTAGTGTAACATAATGAAATTCAGGGTTATGTTGTGTAACGTAATGAAATCCAGGGTTATGTTGTGTAACGTTGTGTAACGTATTGAAATTCAGTGTTATGTTGTGTAACGTAGTGTAACGTAATGAAATTCAGTGTTATGTTGTGTAACGTTGTGTAACATAATGAAATTCAGTGTTATGTTGTGTAACGTAGTGTAACGTAATGAAATTCAGTGTTATGTTGTGTAACGTAGTGTAACATATTGTAACGTAATGAAATTCAGTGTTACGTAGTGTAACGTAGTGTAACGTAATGGAATTCAGTGTTATGTTGTGTAACGTAGTGTAGCGTACACGTCTGCACAGTCCTACATCCTCCAGACCATCATTAATCTGAGATCCCTCTATCTGAGCCCCACCCACCTCAGCCCCAGAGTTTTGGCAGGGCACTGAATGTTTTATTTCTGGCCAGAGTGTAACTTTGCTGCAAACCTCCATATTGTTTTCTCATTCACTCCTTTTTTCCTCTTTCACTCTTCTTTTCCTCATTCACTCCTTTTTTCCAGTTGACCAGTCATCAACAGACCTTGAAGGAATGAGAATTGGACAGAGCTCACCGCTTACCCACAGGAAACGGATTTTTAGTTCTGAATGATTTCATTTGCTGAATCACATTCTCCAAACAACAACCCACTGAACACAAATCTCCTCACTCTGTGCAATAACCCTCTGCTTGTGTGTGTGTGTGTGTGTATATGTGTGTGTCTGTGCGTGAGTGTTTGTGTGCATGTGTGTGTGTGCATGTTTGTGTGCGTGTATGTATGTGTGTGTGTCTGTGCTTGAGTGTTCGTGTGTGTGTGTTTGTCTGTGTGTGTGTCTGTGTGTCGCTCTATGTGATACTCAAACCACACTGTCCAGCACCAACAATCATTCCATGGTCAAAGACACTTAGATCACATTGTTTCCCCATTCTGATGGTTGATGTGAACATTAGCTGAAGCTCCTGACCCATATCTACATGCTTTTATGCATTATACTGCTGCCACGCGATTGGCTGATTAGATAA
The DNA here is from genome assembly GCF_963514075.1 of Conger conger. Lineage (NCBI taxonomy): Eukaryota > Metazoa > Chordata > Actinopteri > Anguilliformes > Congridae > Conger > Conger conger. The sequence goes on from NC_083761.1 coordinate 78,222,023, forward strand.
TCGCACAAATAAGTAGGCGTACCTAGGTACGTAGGTGTTCCAAATGAAGTGTTCAGTGAGTGTATGTCTGTTAACACGTGATAAGCATGTTATAAGAACAGGCCTTCACAATGAGCTTGTGTTTGGTTTGGTTGTGCTGTGGGTGGCTTAGCAGTGTCTGTCTCACATTTCTAAAAAATTTCTATGGTTACTCCTCCTGGACATGCTTGACTGAAAACCACAGAATGATTCAAAAGTGTGGGTCGGGTTTTCACAATTGTATTTATTTCCATGGAACACGGAACTGTACTGGCTTAGCCTCTCATGTGAAAAAGTACCCTGAGCACACAAAGTAAACTATATTGTTTCAAAAAGTTCTAGAATTAGTTCATTTTTTTAACCCTTTGAAGAGTAGGCTTTTATGGAATGTTTAAGAAAAAAAAAATTATACGTTTGTGTTCTAGAACTCCATTGTTTTAAATTAGCTGTATTGCTTGTCCATGTTCTAGAACTCCATTGTTTTAAATCAGCTGTGCTGCTTGTTATGTCAGCATTCAAATGTTCCGTTACACTTCAAAGGGTTAAACCCCCTGCTGAAAAAAAGTAGCATTTGAGAAACACACCCTCTTAATGTTCCTCCAGCTCAAGATATTCTGTCTGCAAAATGTCATACGGTATTTCCTGATTGTTAAAGCGCATATGGGCCAGATGGCTGGGTTTCAGGACCTGTCCAGACCCCAAATTATGAAGCCCTGCTTGTTTTTCCCTTGGTACCCCTCCCCCCAATCCCACCACCCGGCCCCACAATCAACCCCTCCACATTTGTTCGAGGCCTTGCACCGCTGGTTTGTATCGTCCCTGACCTGTCTCCTTTTCACTCAGAAACGAAGGCTGCGAGGATACCTGCAAACCTCTTCTACTGTCAGTCTGAGAATTTGGGTTTGACAGCTCCACCTCCTTTTCACCCCCCCCCCCATTCCCATTAATGCCAGACCTAAGTACATAAATAAATAAGATACGCCACTCTCTCTGCACCCCACCCAGCCCTCCACTGTAGATGAGAAACACATTTCACTTTTTCCAGGCCAAGAGCCTGCTCTGTGTAGATGCTGTTTGTCTTATAATAAACCACTTTATATATACACACACACACACACACACACACACTCATGCATACACACACACATACACCCACAGGCACACACACTCAATCTCCACCCACACACACCCAACCTCCACCCACACACACTCAATCTCCACACACACTCACTCTATCTCCACACACACTCACTTAATCCCCACACACACTCACTCAATCCCCACACACTCACTCAAACTCCACTCACACACACTCAATCTCCACCCACACTCACTCAAACTCCACCCACACACACTCAAACTCCACCCAAACACACTCAATCTCCACCCACACTCACTCAATCCCCACACACACTCACTCAAACTCCACTCACACACACTCAATCCCCACACACACACACTAAATCTCCACCGACACACACTCACTCAAGCTCCACCCACACACACTCAAGCTCCACCCACACAAACTCAAGCTCCACCCACACACACTCAAGCTCCACCCACACACACTCAAGCTCCACCCACACACACTCAAGCCCCACCCACACACACTCAAGCTCCACCCACACACACTCAAGCCCCACCCACACACACTCAAGCCCCACCCAGCTACATTCAAACTCCAGCCACACACACGCTCAAACCCCGCCCCACACACGTATTTCTCTCTCTTTAAATCTCCCCTTCCCTCTGTCGGGGGCTGACGTCCTGCTTTCGTTCCTTCTCTCTCTCTCATTCTCTCAATCACAGTCTTCATAGCCTCTCCCCTGTTTTCTTTCTTTCTCTGGACCTCTCTTTCCTTCGCCCCTCCATTGCTTTCTCTCTTCCTTTTTCGTTCTGCCTTGCGATTCTCTCGCTCTCGAGCGAGTCGACGTCTTAAGGAGGTTTCGCTAATTTCGTGTACGCTAGAATGCGAAATGTTGTCAAAAGAGAAGCTTTGAGCGAGGGGCCAGGCAGGAGAGGAGCATGCGCTCCATAACGCCGGCAGGCTAACCGAAAACCACCGCGACTATTTTCTTTCTGTCAGATATTCAAATTTCTATAAAAACAGGTCGGGTCCTGCGCAGTCAAATTTATTTGATTATATATTGATAGTCGCTGAATGTAAATGTGAGCCTTCACCTGGAACAAACATCCCCCGAGGCAGCGGTGACAGCGTGATGAAAAAATCTCATTAACATACCGATGAGTTCAGCTCGTAAAAGAACTGTGACGCTCCTTTTTTTCCCCATTGACTGATAGCCCAAATCAGGTTTTGTGTTGACACCGCTGCCTGTTAAAGATTTGCATGAGCCCGCTACAACCGATTTTAATTCAATACATCACAGTATTTCTATATTCGGTTGAAAAATTTGTTTGAGTGCATTCACGGTGTTGTTAGTGGTTGCCTGGGTCCTGCCCTGGAGCGAAGCCATTTTGGAGCAAACAGGTACGCACACATTCCTGAATATAAATGAATGGATGAATGGAGGATAAGTCTATTCTCAGGAAGCAAAGACCAGTTTAGGGAAACACGCCTCCACGCACACACACACATGCACACACACACACACACACCTCAAGGGGGGGGGGGGGGGGGGGGGCAGGGTGGTTTGAGTATCTCAGAAACTGCTGATCTCCTGGGATGTTCATACACACTAGTCTCTAGAGTTTGCAGAGAATGGTGCAAAAAACAAAAAGAAATCCAGTGAGCAGCAGTTCTGCGGACAGAAACGATTTGTTAATGAGAGACGTGAGAGGAGAAGGCCCAGACTGGTCAAAGCTGATAGGAAGGTGACAGTAATGAAAATAGCCACACATTACAACAGTGAAATGCAGAAGAGCATCTCTGAACACACAATGCTTCATAACTCCTAGTGGACAGGCTAGAAGTCCAAAAAATAAGTCTAATAAAAACAGTACCTAATAAAGTGCTCACCGAGTGTAGTACATTGAGAGAAAAACAGGGAAAGAAAGAAAAAGAGGGCGAGACAGGGAAATAGAAAGAGGGATAGACAGAGAAAGACAAGGAAGTAAAGGGGGAGCAAGAGGGAAGAACAGAAAGAAAAGAAACCGACAGATGGAGAAGAAATGAACTGAACACTTCAGTGGCAGGCAGGAGGAGGGAGAAAACTCGAGCGAACGAGAGAAGGAGAAAGAAAAGCGGTAAAAAGAGGCGCGGTGGTGAGAATACGTTATGGTTTCCACACGTATTACCCCTCGCATTTCTTCATCGGCGCCGCTGTTAAAGACTTGGTTCCCTCTCCCGCTTGTGCAAACAGAAATAATGAGCTGAGACCGGGAGATGTTTTCGCGAGAGTGCGCAGGCCCCCGCCGCTCTGACGACTGAAACATTGTGCAGATGTGCGAGCAAGCCAACGCCAGCCCAACGCGCTCACGTCCGAGCACAGCGTCGCAGGAATTCTCCTAAATCATTCCCCGGCCCTACCTGCGGTATAACACACGGGCGCTAAGCGACCAAGGCA
>NC_083761.1:78230564-78233484 GCF_963514075.1 Conger conger
ACACGTAACCTTTGACCTTTGACCCCTCCAGAGGACAGACACTGGCCTGTGCATGCTCACAGACATGCCCCCACCGTGTGCCAGTACAGAGTGACTGCTGGGTTCGTTCATATTTAAAAGTACTAAACAAAAACAAATCACAAACGGACATTAAAACATAAACTGGGCACGGCTATATGCAAACAAAGGCACTTCAGTTTTATACCTTAAAAAAAAGACCTCTGCTGGGCATTGCACTTGAATGTGTTTCAATCAGTTCTGTTTTGTTTTGTCCATTGTTAACTGGCTTGTTTACAAAGCCCCATCTCCCTTGTGCCCTCTGTGGTGTCTCAGTGTCTCCAGGGAAAGGGAGAGGGTGAAGCTACACAGCGCCCCCTGGTGCGAGGAGGTTCCTCTGCGGTCAGAAGTAGGAGGGCTTGAGCGAGGCCAGGTTGTTATTGGCTGGACAGTGCGTCTGCATGAGCGGCACCTCGTACTCCCCGTTCCAGGGGCAGGGGGAGGCCGGCTTGGTTTCGGGCGGCTTCTGGGGCAGGGTCCCGTTGTCCAGGCCGGCCTTGACCCCCTCCATCTCCAGAGGGGCGGGGTCGTCGGAGCACAGGTCGGGGTGGGCGCCCTTGGTCCGGCGTCGCCGCCTCAGGTAGTACACCGTCGCCGCGACAACCGCCAGCGCCAGGGCGACCAAGACGGCGGCCGCCAGGGCGGGGGCCAGGGCGGTCACCAGCCGGCCGTCCTCCAGCTGGGCGGCGGGGGTCGGGTGCGGCGTGGCCCCGGGGGTCCGGGGCGCGGCCGTGGGGTCGGGGCCGGCGGCCGTCCGGGCCTCGGTGCAGGAGCGGTCGGCCCCCGCGGCCCCGCCCAGGGGGCCCGCGCAGATGGAGTAGGTGCAGTTGGGCCTCAGGCCGCGCAGCGTGTACTCGGGGTAGGAGGCGGGCACGCTGAGCTCCACGGGCCGCCGGTCGGGGCCCGACAGGTTGCGGTAGGTCAGCCGGATCCCGCGCAGGTACGGCCGCCGCCGGATGAAGCGCTGCAGGTTGAGCAGGATGGAGGTGCTGGTCACCTGCCGGGAGCCCAGGTCGGGCGCCATGGCCACGGGGGGCGGGTCCTGGCGGGGCGGGGGCGGGGGCGGGAGCTCCTCGCGCGTTTCGCAGTACGTGCCGGACGTCCCGCGGGAGCAGGCGCACTCCAGCTCGCCCTGGCCGCCCAGCCGACACGTGCCCCCGTTCAGGCAGATGTTGGAGGGGCAGATGTGGGGGCCGGGGTACATGGCGTCCGGGCCGCTGCTGCTGGGGGACGCCGGGGGTGGGGGCGGCAGCCCGTCTGTCTCCCCGGAGGAGGGGGAGTCGCTGGGAAGGGGCGGGGGCGGAGGCGGGGGCAGGGCCGGGGGCGGGGTGGTCCCGGGCGGGGTGCTGAAGACCTGCGGGGGCCGGGCGGGGGGGGTGGTGCTCCCGGGCGTGCTGGCGGGGGCGGCGGTCGTCGGAGGGCAGCCGAAATCGGCGCGCTCCACCCTGGCCAGGACCTTGCCGGCGTTGAGGGGCGGGAAGTGGCAGCGGGTCTCCTCGGGGCGGCCCAGCTGCACGGCGCCCTGCCGGAGCCAGCCGGGCAGCCAGGCCAGGGGGCAGAGGCAGTTGAAGGGGTTCTCGGCGGCGGTGAGCACGCGCAGCCGGGGGAAGAGGTGGCGGAAGGCCTCGGGGAGGCTCTGCATGTTCAGGCCGCTCAGGTCCAGCTCCAGGAGGCCCCGCAGGTTCTGCAGGTCCTCGGGCCGCGGCCCCGGCTGGCCCATGGGGTTCCCCGCCAGGCTGAGCCAGGTCAGCCCGCGGCCCGCCTCGCCCAGCGCCGCCGGCACCTCCCGCAGCTGGTTCCGCGACACGTCCAGGTCGTGCAGGTTGCCCAGCGACCGCAGCAGCTCGCCATCCAGCTGGGAGATGCCCAGCCCCGCCATCTTCAGGGTCTCCAGGTTGGGCGTCTGGAGGTCGGCGGCCGCCGGAGGGGGGAGGCCCGCGTTGTGGCTGAGGTCCAGCAGCAGCAGGCTGGGCAGCCGCAGGGCCGGCAGGCCCCTCAGCTGGTTCCCCTGCAGCTTGAGCTCCAGCAGCCGGTCCAGGCCCTGGAAGGCCTCCGGGTGGATGCTCTGGATGCGGTTGTCGTGGAGATAGAGGCGCTGCAGCAGCGCCAGCCCGGAGAAGCTCTCCCGGGAGACCTGCGCGATGAGGTTGCTGGAGAGGTCCAGGTTATGCAGGGCGGGCAGGAGCTGGAAGGCCCCGTCCGGGATCTGGGACAGCTGGTTCTGGCTCAGGTCCAGCATGGCCAGCTGGTCCAGCCCGGCGAAGTCGTCCCGCGACAGGCTGCTGATGCCGTTCTGGAAGAGGTACAGGTTCTTGGTGGCGCCCGGGAGCCCCAGAGGCACGGAGGCGGAGCGGCGCTGGAAGCAGAAGATGGAGGCCTGGTCGGGGCAGGAGCAGTCCTGGGGACAGTCGCTGGTCAGCGCCCGGGCGGACAGCAGGAAGAGGAGGAGGAGCGGCCGGAGGAAGGGCCTCATGACGTCAGCGTCCTCGCAGAAACCCCGCCACCCCCTCCGAAGGCTTGACACCTGCAACACACGGGGAACAGAAAGGGTCAGGGCTGGGATCTGCTCCATTTCACACGTAGAGACCCACGGGCTGGTCAGGATGCTGTGGGAAGGTGTCAATAAAAGGGAAGGTCACTTTCTGGAAATTATTAATATAATTTCAACATTAGTGCATGATTCTGATTGGGCCCGGCAGTTTCTGAGATCAGTGCTGGATATTTCACATTTCATTACATGTTATTTAGTAGTACTTTTATCCAAAGCGACAAAAAAGTGCATAGCAAGGTCAAGGAACAAATAGAATAGGTTGGATGAGGTACGAATCTCATACGACCAGTTGTAAAGTCATATACATAACAC